>NC_064293.1:50425562-50496202 GCF_019186545.1 Solanum stenotomum
GGGTGGTCGAGGATCAGGATGAAAAAATAAAAATTTGAAATTGAAAATATTTTTTAAAAACATACTTAATTTTTTTTTCTTTTTGAAGGGTGTGAGGCTGATAGGGGAAGATGGAGGGGGCGAGGGTAGGGGGTAAAATATAAAAAATTGAAATTAAAAATATCTTTTAAAAACAACTTTTAATATTTTTTTTTGGGAGGAGTGGTGGTAGTGGGGTGGGGGTAGGGGTGAGAGTGGGGTAAAAAATTGAATTTAAAAACAGGCTTTAAAATTTTATTTTATTTTTTGGAGGGGTGGTTGAGGGGCTAATTTGAGGGTAGGGACAAAATAAATTGATTTTTTCAACAAAAAAATAATTGTAATTTGAAGTTGGAAGAGAGTTTTGAAAAATGTTTTTCTTAAGTTTTGAAGGAAAGTCATTTTCCTTAAATTTGAGGAAAATGAGTTGATTTGAAAAATATTTTCCAAAACATTTAACCCAACCAAAATGAGAAAATTGGAAAACATTTTCCTTCATACCAAACACACCCCTATACTCTCACTCTTTTCTGTGGAGTAAGAGCATAGTTGTTGCTTTAAAAACACTTTTTTTTTATCAAAAGGGAAATAGTCTATATTTTAAAAAAATTGGGATAGGGTGGAGAGAAGTGATAAAAAAAACTTAATTTTTTTTTCGTTTTAAAGCTTTTAACAAGATTTCTATTATAATATGGATAAATATGGGTGCCCATATTATCCATTGCGTAACTCGTTTTTATCTATTTAAAATGTGAATCGAGTCGAATAACTTATCCATTTTTATTTTACTCATTTTTTGATCGACTCATATTCTACTCGACTCGTTCATTTGTCACTCCTAGTTGTAAAGTACTCCCTCTTTCCTAATTACTTGTCCATATTTCTTTTTTTTAGTTGTCCATAATTACTTGTCAATTTTGACAAATCAAGGAAGGACAAAAAAAAAATTACCCTCCTCAATTAATTACTTTGAAAAAGGTAGAACTTTTTGAAAATTTTAAGTTTTTAATTCACCCCACTTCAGAATTAATATGGATAAAATGGAAACTTACTATATCAATTATTATTATTTTAATATGTGTGTTAATTTTTTCCAGAAGAAATGCTCATACTTCTTCCAAAAAATTAATCAACTGTCATAATTATCTTCTTTTGTCATAGCTGATAATCTCATAGGAATATTCATCAGTAAATTAGGATGGTCTAATATGGAGTAGGGCTTCAAAAGGGACATTTTGAGTATCCATATCAAAAGGATCCTCCCTAAAAATACAAAAGTGGATAAGGACAGAGGGTGTATCATTCTCCGCTACTCCAACTAATTGTCTTGTCCACATTATTTTGTATTATCATTTTTTTATTACTATTATTTTTCTGATATTGCTCCTCTTCTTTTCCTTCCGTGGAAATTATATTATTTCATCAAGGAACTACATTTTATCATCTAATAGGTAAAACTTTTCCTAACAGTATTAAAATATCTATGAATTTATATAAATTATATTTGATCATATTAATAAAGGGAAATTATATAAAATAGCAAATTATTAATTCAAATGAAATATTATAACCATAATTTGATTTAATTGTAACTCGTAGCAAACTGTTGCCATTTCGCCTCTTTTCCTTAATTTCTCGCTCGCCACTCTCGTTTCTCGCTGGGCAGTCTCTCCTCGCCTCTCTCACTTTATACAAACACAAATGTATAAAATGTGTTTGTGTTTGTATAAAGCGAAAGAAAATTGTATATATACATATTTTTTCGTTCCCCTCTCTCATCTCCATGATTTCGCTCGCCACTCTCACTTTATACAAACACAAATGTATAAATTGTGTTTGTGTTTGTATAAAGCGAGATAAAATTGTATATACAAATACAAATACATATTTTCGTCCTATATACTTATGATTATACAATATAAATCTTCCTCTGCCCAATTTTCTTTTTGTCTTTCTCTCTTTCTCGTTTTATACAAACACAGATTATACAATTGATTCTTTTGTATATGTATACCGAAACAAATTATAAAGTTTGCTATGGAGCGCAATTATGCAAACTATAGATATAGATACAAATATGATTTTTATGTTTGCTATGTGTGAAAGTTGTATGGATATTTTTAAATGCTATAATTGTTAAATTAAAAGTAATTTATGAATTTTATTTACTTTTTAATGTATTTTTTAAACAGATAAAGTTTATTTACTTGTTAATCTTATAATATCACTGATTTATGGATAATTTTTTAACAAGAAACTTTAATGATACAAATACAATATATATATATATATATATATATATATAATACTGATTTAGCATCAATTAAACGTAATTATCAGTCTTAATGATATGAATACATTATATGATACTGATTATCAGTTAAAGGAGATTAGTTAGGGGTATATAATGTAATTATTTAGTGGAGTATGAATGTAAAGAGATATATGTTTGTAATTATTTAGCTTTTATGGAGTATTTACTTAGTTTCCCCTAAGAAATATGTGTGTATATATTGCCAATATTTTACAAATTATGGTCCTACCAATATTTGTTAGTTATTGCCTAATATATGTTAGGCCCGCCCTGGCGAAAGACGAAGGCGGTAAGCGAAGCGAGCTACACCGGTCCTCTGGAGGGGAAGTCGAAACTCGTGTTCAAGTAAAGGAGATATTGATTCATTAATGAATTTTTACAGGCAAAATGCCGCTAACAATGTGTTGAATTGGCAGGTTACCTGATGAAGAAGCTGGGAAGGTACCAGCTGCCTGTGTGGTGTTAAACCAAAATGCTAAAGAGAGTGAAGGGGAAATCATGAACTACCTTTCATGTAATGTAGTACATTATAAGCGCGCATAGACAACCACGTCTAGTTCATTTAATTCATATGTGTTCTTTCTTATATTTTTAATAAATAAATTGCAGACTTATTTACTAAATTAACCTCTTGACTGCAATTGTAATTATTTTACTTTTATATGGTATTTGCTTAGTTTCTCTGTGTATATATTGTCAATCTTTTACTAATTATGGTCCTACCAATATTTGTTATTTATTGCCTAATATATGTTGGGTCCGTGCGTGCACAGACAACTACGTATAGTTCATCCAATTCATATGCATTATTTCTTATATCTTTAACTAGTTTTGAGACACGTGCAACACACGTGAATATCAAATCATGTACTACAACTAATTTTATGAAATAATGTCAATATTATTAAATTAAAATTTTAAATAAACAATTATAAATTGAATAATAAAGTATAATTCCCTATGAATAGTGGATATGAACTTTCTAATGAATACTACTGAAATTGTCGAATGAATATCCAAAACCACATATAATTATTTATAATAGAAGGCTAGATATAGATAAGGTAATGTAACACCTCTTTATGGCCTCCAATTAGATTTATCTTTTTCCTTTTTTTTTGACATTTTTCTCGTTTTAAAATTAATTGTGATATGTAAAAAAATAAATGCCACTCTTAAAATCTCTTAATTACACCTCTTAAATATAGTTTCTCCTCTTTGCCCTATAGTGTAATACTTAGTTATTATTGTATTTGTTGGAGTTCCCGCTTTTAATATAATATAATTAAATAACTATTGATATAAAATATAGAAGATATACTACATTGAATGTTTTTAGTTTGAGTATTATATCAATTTAACATTTAAGTTATGGAGTGTTCAAATTCTACTGAACTTTGAAATTCTCAACATCTGTAAATCACACTTTAATTTTTCAGAAGAGAAGAATAGAAAACTTAAAAAACTCATAGTTTAGAAATGTGAGGAAACTCCTCCATTTATAGTTAACAAATGTAATATGAACATGTGCTTATTCTGTTTAATCATCAAAGTCTCATCCCTTCAAAAAGTCACAATCATTTGAAAAAGTTACAACCCATCGAAAAACTCGTAACCATTCAATGTGAAAAGGTGCATGCTTTTAAAATAAAATAATATAAATAAATAAATAAATATAATATAATATAAAATATAGAATATATACTAAATTGAGTGTTTTAAGAAGAAAAAGATGAAGAACAATAGAAAACTTTAAAAATTGGAAGAAACCCCCCTTTTTATAGCTAAGAAAGGGTAGTATGATTTTTTTTTGTGTAATCAAATAAGTCACAACCCTTTAGAATATCACAACCCTTCCAAAAGGACATAACTCATCGGAAAAGTCATAACTCTTTGGACTAGTCTTACCCTTCGGAAAAGTCACCTTCCTTTAAAAAAGTCACAACCATTCGAAAAGGTAATAACTCAAGTCATAGCTCTTTGGAAAATTCACAATCCTTTAATGTGAAAATTAAAGGTGTCTGCTTTTGATATAATATTATATAGTATAAATAAATAAATATAATATAATATAATATAAAATATAGAAGATATACTAAATTTTATATTTTAAATCGAGGATGTTATAATAAATTAACATTTAAGATCTGTGGTTCATACTTTTAAGGTAATATAAATAAATAAATTGCAGACTTACTAAATTAACCTCTTGACTAGAACTTTACTCATATTTTCTTTGAAGATCAACTACACAAAGTGCATTTTGATTGTTAGTTGAACAAAAAATAAATGAATCATCAATAAAAGATAAAGTCCCTATTCTATTCCACCTATTTAATTTTATCCGACTCTTATAGTAAAATAATTATTTTACTTATCTAATTTAGCAAATGAAGATGAATATAGTATATGCTTTCAATATTATTTTTACTCTCTGTCCTTAATTACTTATCCATTTTTTTTAATTGTCTATTTTAACAAATAAAAAAAGGATAATTTTTTAACCTATTATATTCTCAATTAATTATTTGGAAAAAAATAGAACTTCTTGAAAATATTAAGTTTTTTAATTCATTCACTTCATAATTAATATGGGTAAAATGGTAAACTCACTATATTAATAATTATTTTTTTATTAGATGTATCAATTTATAAGTAGACAAATAATAAGGGAAAATGAAGTATTATTAAATAACTATATTATAAATAATACTAATAGTAGGCAAGTTTTAGATTTATAAAATATAATTAAATGAACACGTGTCAAAGTAAAATGAAATGGAGGGATTCAAAATTAAAATAAACCTTCTTCAATGACCTCGGGCACTTTTAATTTAGTTGGAAATGTGATAAATAATGTTACTTTTGCTTGCGAGAATATCGCCGGTTGTCTGTAAGCTGCCCTGCATTCACACTACACTTGCAAATCAATTTCTCGCTGTACAAATATTAGAGCTCATAAATTCAAGTCGCTAAATGCCGAGGGAGACTGATACTTGTCATAGTTATGGCAAATTAGGGCACTGGGCAACACAATGTCCCAACAACAACGATTTCGTCGGAGCTGATGGTAAGAAATTTCGACGTTCCCTGCCCTGCCGTTGCGGCGCTGGCTCTTGCAAACTTTTCACCTCTAACACCCTTAAAAACCCTGGACGCAATTTCTACCGCTGCCCCGCCAACGACGTTAGTCTCCTTCATTTCACTAACATACATACCATTTTCTCTCTTATCCATGTTTAATTAAATTGTTCCCTTTTGTGTTTCAGAAAACAAAGTGTCAGTTTTTCAAGTGGGCTGACGAGATACATTTAGACGAATTTATCAACGTTCCGCTTTGCCGTTGCGGTGCTGACTTTTGTCGCGTGAGACCTAATGCGGGTCGGATCTTCTTCATCTGTCCGATACAAAAGGTGAAACCTTTTCTTTTTACTATTCCCTCTGTCCCAATTTATGAGAGAATTTTCATTTTTCGACAGTCAAACCGTTTAAGTTTGATTGAGAATTTGTGCACGAAATTTTTAATTTTTTAACATGAAATTTATATATTTATAAATTATGTAAAAAGTAATATAAGTCATAATAATTCAATTTTAAAATGTTTAAAAGATTTATGAAAAACTTACTATCAAATTAAAGATAGAATTATTTGTATCTCCAAATTCGAAATGTGCCACATAAAATGAGAAGAAGGTAGTACATAATTTGAGAATGACTTTTTCTCCTTCACATTTCTACTTTTGAATCTGGCAAAGGACATTAACATAATAAATATACCTAAAGATATCCTTTTTGACAAATCAGATGGAAGAATAGTGGTATATACTTATAACAGAATTTGGTTACGGGATCTTAAGAAGAAGATAAGAAGGCAGATTTGAACTTGTTGCATCGTCCCTGCTTGGTCACTGATATAAATTTTGATTTTACCTACATTTTTAGAACCATTGCTTGACCACCGATTCATCCACCGACATTAATACTGTATAAAGAATATGAAAGTTAGCCTCGGTGGACAGAGCTATTGTTGGTAGGAGGTAGAGGATATCCCGTAAAATTAGTTGAGCTGCGGAAAAGCACATTTATGAAAAGGAGATAAACAAAAAAAAATTTAAAAAATAATAACTATAAAAGCTACTTACCATTCAATGCTTCTTTAGCTGGATACAATCATTTTTTATTATAATGGGAAATCCAGGATAGCCTTTATATGGAAGGTCAGTTTTAGAAATATAAGAGTAAAATATTATTGAATTGTGTATCTACATTATTATAGTGAGACTTTTTTTTTATAGACACTACATTATAATCCCTTTTCAAGTAGGGTTTTATATTATTATTCATGTTCATGCTCATTTACCTATTCCAACCCTACCCCTCAAGTGGGTGCATACAAGTCATCTATACCAAGCTTGTTACAAATGTAATTGATACGTGATTGGTGAGGGACTTGGTGAATATATCTACAAGAACTGATCACTCAACTTCACAAATTTTGTAATAATATGTCTTGAGAGTATCTTTCTCTTACAAAATGATAGTAAATCTCAATGTGTTTAGTTCTTTCATTAAATATTGAATTTGATGTGATATGAATGGCTGCTTGATTATCACACACAAGTTCCATCTAACCAATTTCTCCAAATCTTAGTTCTCCTAGACACTATTTGATCCGAACTAGCTCACAAGTTGCTACAACTATTGTTCGATATTCTGCTTCTGCACTAGATCAAGCAACCACGTTGTGTTTCTTACTCTTCAAGGACACCAAATTACCTCATAGTAAAACACAATATGTAGATGTAGAACACTTATAAAAAAGTGATCATGCCCAATCAACATTGGTATATCCAATGCTATACTCATGCTCTCGATCCTCGATGAGTAGTCCTTTACGTGAAGCTGACTTTATATATTGCAGAATACAAACAACTACATGGGGAAGTCATAAACTGACTTACAACACTCATAAGAAAAGATATGTCAAATTTAGTCATTGTGAGATAATTCAACTTTCCAACCATCTAGCCGCCTATACCTTCCAAGATCACTTAGTGACTCTCCCGATCAAGACAAGAGTTTAGAATTCGGATTTGTAGGATTGTCAATCTTCTCTCATAGTGCTTTGACTTTTGCATCTTCCTCACTAACCTTTCCCTTTCCATTTACCACACAAACATTGTTCATTAAGTGGTCTTGGACTCCTTGACCCTTATAGCTCAACTCAACTGAGGAAGCCCAAACTAACTAGGTTGAGCTTCCCATTGACGTTTCTGAAGTGATCATAAGGTTTGAACTTCCAATTCCCATAATTTTGGTAGAGTGCATTAGAAAAAATAATGCATACATTAGCTTTGTGTATTACTAATATCTTGTTTGGTACACTTTTTCAACATAGGTATTAAGGTATGTATAACTAATACATGAAAATTCATGGTATTGGTAATACAAAAGGTTTTAATGCATGCATTAACATGATTAAAGATACCATTGCCCCTCAAAATCTTTTTTACATCATTTCCACCATATTTGTGGAGGGTATATTTGTAAACAAATATATATATATATATATATATATATATTTTTAATGACAAGGGAAGCCCACAGCTGCTACCCTTTGAGTGCGCACAGGGTAAAACCCCCGCTCATATGCAATAGCTCGCAAACCACATAGGAGAGGTAACCCGCACTAGGCAAGCCTGGTGTAAGGCTGGGCACCGGAACGGGTTGTACCGGTACCATTTCGGTCCGTTCTGGTACCATTCCGGTCCGTTCCGGTCCGGTAGTATTCGGGACGGGATGGGATACATTGAACCGGTACACGGAACGGAACGGTACCATGATTTGGTACCGGTATACCGGTACCGGTTCATTCCGGTTCCGTTCTGGTCCGGTTCGGTACCGGTCCGGTCCCGGTAAGTCATTTTTAATTAAAATAAAAAATAATATTTTTGTCATTATTTACTTTTATTAGCATTTCTTTTTTGTTTATTTAATTTTTTTAAAATTACAAACTTAAGTTATTTAACTTACAAGTTATAAGTATAACTTAATAACTTATAAACTTCAAAAGATTCAAATCTTTAAAACTTATAACATAACTACATAAGCTCAAAAACTAAAAAAAAAACTTTATTAAACTTAACTTACAAACTTATATACGTAAAAATTAAAAAAAAAAAATTTAAAATAAACTTAAGTAAAATTATTATAAATTTTAAAACTTAAATACTATAAACTAATATAACTTAGAAAAATACAAAAAACCATTCGAATTTTCGTAATTCAAAATTGCTCAAAAAAAATAATTATTTTTTGAAATAGCTATATGTGCCGTCCCGTTTATCCCGTTTCGTTCCGTTCCGGTCCATTCCGGTTCTATCCCGGTATATAGTGGGACGGGACGGAACTAAGCCTCCATCCCGGTAATTCCGGTCCGGTTCATCCCGGTACCGGTCAACAACCCGGTCAAACCATCCCGTTCCGGTCCGGTACCGGTTCGTTCCGGTCCGATGGTCCCATTCCGGTCCGGTGCCCAGCCTTAGCCTGGTGCGACGAGCTCGACCCAGAAGGCAAACCCCTTGCTTTCGCTGGCAAGGGGTTTCGAACTTGAGACCTCCAACATGGAAGTCCCAAGCCCAAACCACTGGACCACCCCGAAGGGTGTAAACAAACAAATATATATATATTTTTAGAATTATGCAATGCATGGCATTTTTAATCCACCAATTTAATACACCAAACCAAACACTGCATAAGAATCAATCGTAGCATAACTATTGCAAACATAATACCAGCATTACTAATACACCCTATTCAACATTATTCTAATACACCCTACCAAACGACCCCTTAATGCTAAAATAAAGATTGCTTAAGATAGCGGTAGAATACAAATTTGAACTTGATCACAAAAAAAAACTAAAAATTCTTAATAAATGAATTTAGAATCACTATTAAGTACAAAATGACATCAAATTGTAGGTAAAAATTGTAAGATAAAGGGGCAAAGGGAACATAGAGTCAAGTTGCTCAATTTCACAAAGATGAGAAAAAAGAAAGAAAAATTATCTTGACGCAAAAGAATTTACTTAAAAAGGATCTGGAGATTGGTAAATTCAAAAGTAAAGTAGACACTGTCTTTCTATGATCACCGGTCAGTAGCTGATATTCAGATATGAATGGAAGAATGTTTATAGTCAAAAAGCACCTGATTTTTCATGTTCGAATGGGGAGGGGAGGAATGGTATGTTCAAATAGGTCATTCTTAATGGAAATGCCTAACTCAAAAATAACTAGGTTTTTCAATCTTGGTGAAACAAAGAGTGTGCATAAGCGATGGCAGTTATACTTCTGTAAATTATTCGAAAATTACATGTTAAAAACCATTATGTATGGATATACATACTGCGAAACAAAGAGAAAGTAAAACAATTAATACTATTGCCATGCAACATATTTCATCTTCGACATATTGCATCGTCAAATTAAGAGATTGGATCATTTCGAAAGAAGGTGATTGAGTTGGCTTCAAGGTAGGGAAGTAGGGAATGCATATCTGGGAGAAATGCTTTCTTCATTTGTCATACATGGTTATTAGTCTATGATCTACCACCAGTACGACTAAGAAATGCATTATACTTACTTGACTTTGGAAAATAGGTTCTGCTTGTTTGTTTGGGCACTATGGCAATCCTTGAAGTTGTGTTGCTGGGATCTAGTCATTGTATCAGAATCCCGCTTTTACTTGTTTTATATCTTCTCATAGTTAATTTAAAAAGGATTGTTACATTTTAGCTCTTCAAAATTCAACTGATGTTGACCAAACTCTTTTCAGGGACATGGAGCTTGTGACTTCAAACTATGGCTAGATTCTGAGGAAGCAGTAGCACGAAGCACCAAAGTAAATGAAAGCACTAGTTCATATCTGTCGACATTGACTAGCATTGATGTCAGTCATGTATCTAGTGACTTGGTTGAGGAATGCAATGTAAGATTTGGAGTCGGTCATACGGACACATCCCCTGAAGAGATTTATAATCACCTCAACACTTTTCCTGCAACAACTGGACCAGTGAAGAGTCACACAGTAATTTTAGAGGATTTAATTGGAGAGGACGAGGTGTTGGATGAACCTTCAAGAAAGCACCGCAAAAGATTGCGATATGGTGAGCTGAAATTTGGTGATACTTCTCTTCTCTCTTCAATTGGCTGTGTGCAATTGCCAACAACCAAGTCAAGGAACTGTTTGGCTGAAGAAAGGCTTCATCTGTCTCTTCTGGAATCTGAGGGGGAGATTCATCCAATACAGACTAAAGTTCACAAACAGATTCTTGTAGAGGTTTCAGGTTTGTGTAGAAACTTACTTTTCTTCTCCTATTTTCTGATTTGTTTCCAATGATCACTCACCTAGTAGACATGAGTCCCTGACAGGTATTTATGTTTCTTTATTTTGTTCTTTTTAATCCTTTCCCTTGCAGGTTCATTTGGTTCTTCCATAGCTCATTCTTTTGCCTCACCAATGTATTTGGTGGCAACAGTGGATTGGATGTTGAATTCTATTCATCAAAATTTAGATCTTACACTTCAGGGTTGGTGGGGAAGGCTTGTGTTCCGTCCTCCTCGGTGCTTGATGGTACCCTTGGTAGAGCGTTTTACTTCCTGTAAGTTTTTTTTTCTGCAACTGCATAATATTTTATGCTCCCTCTACCCCCTACTCTCTTCACAAAATGAACCATGAACCAAAAGGGGTGACTTCATTTTTAATCTATTTGCAGATATTTTTTCTCGTGAGCCCATTTTTATCCTTCAAGATATGGGTGAAGAAGATGATGCTTCCCTAGCCACTCGGCCAAGAAATCTTTTACCAACTGAAATTAACATTTGTACAGTGCGTACTGTTGATGAAGTTGTGCAGCTCATAGACTCTCTCAAAAAAAAGTATGATGGAAAAAGTTTCCATGGAGGTGGACAAAGCAACATTATGAGGTGTTCGATCTCAAAGGTGTTTTTACAGGCTGTTGATCGTCTTCAGAAGGATCTTCTTACCCTTTTTGAGTCTATGGATATCAAAGATCACATGACCATGATCCAGGAGACAGATGTTACTTTTGCTGCTCTGGACCACTTAGGTGTTGATCGCCAACATTTTAGTGAACGAGTGAAGGCTTTTATTTCTGTATCAGCACTGGCTAAAATTGAATGCTCTATATCCAGTGATCAATGTTTTGAAACCCCTGTTAATCACTGGGTTTTGGAGAAATTAAAATTGGATGAGCTTTCTCATGTTCATTTTGAGGCAATTAATGTTTCTACTCTTGCTGAGCAACACCGTCTAAACCTTAAAACTGAAGCTTCTGTGGTTAGAGCCAGGCTTTCTCAAATCGAGGCTGAATTATCCCATTGTGAGGTGGAGAACTCAGCTCTGTGGTGCAGCTTGGAACATATCAGGGAAGAGAAGAAAAAATCTGAGGAGTGTCTTTCGATTGCATTCAAGGAGCTGGAGAATGCTCAAGAACTCAGGAAACAGAGAGAAGTGGAGTGAAATGTTGCAACGGCAACATATGAGACAGCAAAAGCTATGCTTTGTGAATAAATCTGGTTACTATGTGTGCTTTGTAACAATGATGATGTATAAGGGGGTGCAAATCCTGTATGGTTTCAGTTTGCGAGATACCTTTGTGTCTACTTCATTACCATGATGAATTACAGAAATCTGAAGTGGTCCATGGTTTCTGATAAATAACTGATTGGTGGTGATACGGTAATCAAATTTTGCATTTCGAGTGCGGTTGCTTGGAACAGGATTGTGGTGGGGCCGTGGTGGTCATGACTCCATTTATGTACATTGAACTGTATGAGCTAGGGAACACAGAGGGACCATTACTCTTGAAAGTGTATATTTGGGTTTGTGTTTTGTTACGTGTTATGACGCTTTCACCAATCCTTTATCCATAGCAGCAGATGTATTCACTTGCGCTATTGTGTATTGTGCTATGTGTAGATGTACTCTTCCGTCTTTCGACAAGAACTAGACCAATATTTGTATATACTTGGATCGACTTATCAACTTTCATGCATTGCGTGCACTAATGTAATTGCCTCTGTAAACTGTATTTTTATTGTGTGCAGAAGAAGAGTAACTCTCTTTATTTGATCATCTAAATCATGACATCTTCAGTTATCCATGTAGCCATTCGTAGGCACATGTTTGTTTCCAGAATAGAAAATGTACCAATCCATTTACTGTAGAGTTTCTTTCCTCTTTTAGTTGCTACTTGATATATATTGGGAGTTGCCATTAGTAGTGTAGACCAGAAAGGGAAAGTCGTGCTTTGCACGGGCCCAATCATCATTGTTTGAAAATTCGTAATATTTATTTGTGGTACATTTAATTTTTTAAATTCAATATTTTTTTTTCTAATAATAATATAAAATTAATGATATAACATTAATATTCAAAATAAAAAGTAATTTATAGATAAAAAGATGGACAAATAAATAAAAAAATTAAGTTTATAACATTGTAAATATTTAATATGTTTTTTATACTAAAAATTCATTTATGTAGATTAGGTTTTCTTATAATAATCATCATTATTTGGAAATTAGTAATGTTTATTTTGTGGTACTTTTAATTTTTAAATTTAATGATACTTTTTTTTCTAATAATAATATAATGTTAACAATCTAACAGTAATAGTCTAAATAAAAGATGTAATTTATAGATAAAAAATGGACAAATAAAGCAAAAAATTACGTTTATAATATCGTAAATATTACTACACTTAATTAAGTAGTACTTATTTAATATTTCAAAAAATTATTAAATACCTCTATTACTTGATAAATAATTAAATTATAATGGAGCAAATAGAGACCTTTTCTTTCCGAAAATATGTTGAAGGTACTAATACTTGCAGGGAACCCACATGAAAAAGAGATAAACAACAGAGGAGGTGCCTTTTTGTCTATTATGAAACATGTTCATACAATATAACATATAGTACAATTAGGGGAGTTTGATTACTAGTTAGAATTATTCAGGGTTTAGTTATATAGGTATTTGTTATGCAGAATTTAGTTATGTGGGTATTAGTTATGCGCGTATTAGTTATGTATGCATTATTTAGTTATGTAAAGATTACATTACATGAATTATTAACTATTGAATATTGATTTTAATATAAATTAATATATATTATTTACAAATAAAATAAGTAAGCAAATAGTATAATTTCTCCTTTAAAAAAATAAAGAAAGGAATTTTCTCTATACTTAACTAGGAATTCTATGTTTTTTTTTCTCTTTGTTTTTTTAATGTTTAAAGCTTATAAAAATAAAATACTATTAGTATATTTCAAGTACGTTATACTATTCTATTTTATATAATGTAAATTTCTGTCAATATGATGCATGTGTTGTTTGTACATTTTTAGTATACCAAATTTATAAATTATATATTAATACACATTCTAAATAAAAATTTAATACATGATAATTAAATATGTGGATATATTTAGTAATATCTAATGCGAATATATAATTAGCATATGCGCTATCAAAATTATACATTCATATTCATAATATTAATAAATATTTATATTTTGATTTTAAATGAAAACAAATAAAAAGTTGTTTGTATAAAAAAAATAAGAAACAAAAGTAGTTGGGAAAATAGAATAGTTGTGTAAAGTTTTTAATAAAAAGGATTTAAAAATAAATTAATAGGAATAAATGTGTAATTTATCTTTTTAATAATGTATAACTAATACCCATATAATATATTTCACATTCTATCCTGCATAATTTATACATAGTTTCCCTCATAAGTTATGTAAGTATTAATTATCTAGGATTACAAAAAACGCAACCAAATACTGTATAAAATTAATACATGAGTAACTTTTATACAATATTTAGAACTTATCAATCAAACATAGTATAAGTCATGTTGATTTTTCAACCTAATAATTTTTTTTTACCAAATATAGTAAAATAAATACAATGTTTTATACATGAATAACATGTCCTCTTATACCGTAACCAACGGCCCCTTAAAGCTTAAAGCTCTCAAGTGAAAAGCCTTAAATGACTAAAACACTCCTTAATTCAATTTTATTCTAAGAAACAGACACGTCGACGGTATACTGACCGCTTAATGCCACTTATATAATAAGAGAAAATCAACACATAAACTTTGCTGATTTTTCTTATGTAACTTGGTATATTTTTTATGTCAGAAAGGAAAAAGAAAATCAAGAAATCTTCTACTCCCTAATGATTTGCTATGGAAAGAAGATATGAATTTGATCCGATGTTATTATGAAATCATTAAGATACACATTAAACATGTACTATTTAGTTTCTAATTAGTGTGTTGATTGGTATTTTACTCAACTTAAAGTATTACTCCTTTTCAATTCAATTTGTTTGTACCAAAGTTTTCCTAATAGTAGACATATATGAAAAAATTAAGGAGTTATGAATAAAGTTAGTATTGTTTTTTTTTTTTTGCTCAAAACAGAATTAAAAAAATTGAATACCTACAGTCTTTACCCGTGGAATATATATATATATAAAAAAAAAAAAAAAAAAAAAGCGGCGTGGGCGTCAGTAGTACATCACGTTTCGAGGGAATAGATAATGTGGAAAACATTGATGCATATGGTGGGTAATTAAGCTTTGCTTTGAGAAATTAGAACAAGTCTTGCTCTTACAAGTTTATCCATCCATGGCTGCAAAGGCCTCCCTCTTCTTCTCTCCCTCGGAGTGCTTTCTCACAACTCGTCTCTGCAAACTCTTCCCCACTACTCAAAAACCCTCTTTTCCCTCTCCTTCCTCCTCTTCTATTACCTTAACCAATGTCCTCAATGCCGATGCTGTATATACCAAATTGCCTCCCCGACTACGGAATGCAAGACAGGAGCAGGAGCGAGACGCCATTTCTCTACTCAACGAGCGAATTCGCCGGGAGCATGCTAAGAGAGATCACTCCCCTCTTAGACCGGCCATGGATTCCCAGGAGGCTGATAAGTACATTCAGCTCGTGAAAGAGCAGCAGCAAAGGGGCCTCCAGAAGCTCAAAAGCGACAGAGCCAGACAAGGTGCTCCACATGATGCAGCTCAACCTACTTTTAGCTACAAGGTGGACCCTTACACTCTCCGTTCCGGCGATTACGTGGTCCACAGGAAAGTTGGAATTGGACGATTCGTTGGCATCAAATTTGACGTTCCAAAGGATTCCAAGGAGCCTATTGAATACGTCTTTATTGAGTACGCTGACGGTATGGCTAAATTACCCGTTAAGCAGGCATCTCGTTTGCTCTACCGTTACAATCTGTAAGTACAACACTCCTTCTTTATTTACCACCTTGTTATAGATTTGTATGCAGTACTTGTAATTCCTTGCAAAACTACTTTTTATTACCATTGTCTTCATTGTCCCAAGCTCCTGAGCTTATTGAGCCACAACTTATTACACTGCTGGTCAATTCCCCCTTTTGGTATTTAAAATTATGCAGTAGTGGAGAAGATTTTTGCATACTTACCAATACGAATACTACTTCGATCTCCAATACAACTTGAAGGGCGTTCTTTTCAGTTCCTAATAGAGGGCATAGCTCTGACAAAGAATCATGTGCTGTCCAATTCTCTTGTCATAAATTCCCAGCAATAGACCATCCCCCCAAACAATAGGCAAATTTCCTTAATACTAAAGGAATTTTGATTTTTCAAGTATAAACTTTGCGTTGCACCTCTTGATCTAAGCAATTTCTTGAATTAACATTTTTTCCGGTTAGGATGATACTTCCTCACTAGATCACTTAAAATGCATTTTCCATTCAAGTTAGCCTCTTTTCCTTAGTCACAAGCTACCTGCTTTCCAACCCTTGTTAGTCCAGCATGCTTCTTCGTGCCAAGGAAGTAGCCATCTAGCGGTGAGATGGGGGTCTGATTCTCATTTTGGAAGAAATAAAATTATTGATAGAGAGAAACACGCTTTGCCTTTTATTATCCTTTATCACCACCCTTGGAAAGACTCTCTTGAGTTATGAATAACCGTGGAGCCAAGGGAAACCTGGAAATGCCATTTATTATCAATTCGTGTGCCAGAGAGATAGTCTAGATTACTATTTGATTAGTGCTTTTTTAATTATTCAGCCCTAATGAAACCAAAAGGCCACGGACTTTGAGCAAGTTAAGCGATACTAGTGCATGGGAGAGGAGAAGGATGAAGGGAAAAGTTGCAGTTCAGAAAATGGTTGTAGATCTAATGGAGCTATACCTACACAGGTTAAAACAAAAAAGGCCTCCATACCCAAAGACTCCAGCTACGGCTGAATTTGCATCTCAGTTTCCTTTTGAACCCACACCAGATCAGAAACAGGTTTTTAATTGTCTCTTCTGTATCATTTAAATTCTGAAGTCCACCTGTATGCCTTCTTCTGCAAAATATCAGCTGTTGTTGGTTCTTTCCATGTGTATAGTTTAGCTGCAATTGTTGTTTTTCATCCAGTTGGTTCAGCAAGACATATATGAAAATTGTAACAACACAAAAAAATAACAGTGTTGTTGTCTTGCCACATTCTATTCAGAATAACTTATTGCTTCTCATTGTGCGGAAAGTGTAGTTATCTTGGGACATTTTAGTCAGAGTAACCTATTGCCTGAAAAGTTCAATCATTTTTACTGGTTTACCTATAATGGAAAACCTCTTTTGTTTCTTACAGTTTTGAATTCCAATGACAGGCTTTCTCAGATGTAGAAAGGGACTTGACAGAGAGCGAAAATCCAATGGACAGATTAATTTGCGGAGATGTTGGTTTTGGTAAAACTGAGGTTGCACTGCGTGCCATCTTCTGTGTAGTCTCTGCAGGGAAGCAAGCTATGGTTCTAGCGCCAACAATAGTTTTAGCTAAACAACATTTTGATGTTATCTCAGAGAGATTCTCAAGATATCCTAACATAAGAGTTGGACTTCTTAGCAGGTTTCAGGTGCATAACTTGATTTTTATCAATACGTTGCTGATGCCTAAGAAGCACTTTCTACTTGAATGTCTACTCTTCATCATTTGAATAGTAGTTGGTTTTGTAAAAGAATGTGGTTGCGCCCGACCTTCGATGCTAAATATTTGCTCATAATGTTTTCTTGCAAAACCTATCTTCTCACATTTCATGATTTCTTAAGATTAGCTTTCTTGACAATAGGTCCATGGCAAGCAAAAATATCTTAAGTTCATTGGAGTGCCTTATAATAAGGGATTCTGTTGATATACTTCCATGAAAAGTTAAGCTGACATAGACGCATTAAATCTTATGTCCATTGAGGATTTTATGCAGTTTGAGATCGTTTCACAAATCATGCGTAATTGATTTTATTTTTTTTTCTATAAGGGTAACTTGTATTCATATTAAAAAAAGACTTAGATCAAACAGGTTCTTTGCTGATTGTTATTTATTTCGAACTTACATAAATTTTTAAAAAATCACCTTGTTGAAATGGTTAAATATTATTTAATATATGTATACTCCTCTTAATTATTGTCTACCTCTTTGATTATTAAGAAGAAAAACCAAAAGAATGACCATTTAAATATGCAAGGAAGTGCACCAAACTAGAAATGCTGTCTTCTTCTCTTTCTTTTTAGTATTTTCCTTCCAAAATCTGAGTGGTTATGGTTCTCAATGTGAACTTCTTAAATATGTTATTTTAGTTTTAGTTCTTTGGTGTTGACATTGTTGTTCACCTTGTCCAAGTAAACACCATATCCTTATTCAAAGTCCTAATTTTAGCTTTCTTTGCCACCAACTTTTGCTCACTCAAGACCAAGTCAGAGAAAGAGGAGTACTTGAGTATGATTAAAGACGGACGTGTGGACATTATTGTTGGGACTCATTCACTACTTGGCAATCGGGTTGAATATAATAATCTGGGTCTACTTGTGGTTGATGAGGAACAGGTATTTCCAGATATCTAAATGCCATTATATTTTGGATTTTCTTTATATAACCGTGGTATCGTGGCCAAATTGCGCGCACCTTGACTAATCCCACGAGATGCCACCTCCCACCAGCAACAAGCACCATATACCAGGTAACTCTATCCACCCAGGCTAGGACAAATGGGAAGACCTAGTGTTCCTGTCTCTGCTGGGATTTGAACTTGAGACCTCATCATTCTTAACCCAGTACATTGACCACTAGGCCACACACTTGGGTGCCATCATATTTTTTGATTATTTTCTTGTCATTTGCATCGAAAGGAAGTAATGTTTCAAATTTAGTCATGGATGAAGTAGGTTGGTTACTTCTGTGAGTAAGGCCTTATAACGAGGAAAAAGTATGTGTAAATTCACTCTTTCTAATTTTTTGTTTCCCTTATATAAATCAATCTCATTGATCTAAAACCTGATAATGCATTCTTCGTTTGATCTATAATAAGGTCAACTATGACTATTTTTTCTTATTATCCCGTGTTTATAAAAAGCTCAAAAGAAACTTTATCCAAAACCCAAAAATGAAAAAAGGTATATTAGCCTGAATAAAACCATGAAGATTCAAGGGAAAGGTGTATTAGCTTGTTAGATGGGGCAAGCCTTGGGTGCTATTTCTTTCTTTTGATAGGGTCCCATGATGAAGTGGAGGGTTATGGCCAAGCTGGTGTTCATTTATTCACGGTACTAAGTTTTCTCGTTATCACTTAGATGGATAGTAAACTGAATTTGTTGAAGAAGATAGTTAACCCTTAACCTTTCCCTGTTAGTGTGTGTGTGTGTGTGAGAGAGAGAGAGTGTTTGTGTGTGTCTGTCTTTTGGACATCCTTCATACCTATAACGGATTCATCATATTTGATCTCCCTCTGAATTACTCTTTGTCCTTTCAGAGGTTTGGCGTAAAACAGAAGGAGAGGATTGCTTCATTTAAAACTTCAGTGGATGTACTCACACTTTCAGCAACGCCTATTCCAAGAACTCTATATTTAGCATTAACTGGATTTCGTGACGCTAGGTAATACCACCGAGTTTGTTTCAATTTATCCAAGCCCTGGATGGCTGTGATGAAGTATCCACTGTACTGTTGGGCAATCCAGCAGCTGAAATTGGGTATCATTCATTTAGCTGTGTCAATGTTGGCTAGATTTGACTAATTGTGAAGTTACCTTCAAGTCAATGTTTTGCCTGCTCAATTTTTTTGACTGTTTTGCTTTTTGGCTGCCTTCATTTTCTTTTCCACTTTAACAGTTTGATCTCAACACCGCCTCCTGAGAGAGTTCCGATAAGAACGCATCTTTCAGCTTACAGTAAGGACAAAGTAATATCAGCTATCAAGCATGAATTGGACCGTGGTGGCCGAGTTTTTTATGTCTTGCCCCGCATTAAAGGTAATGCATTCTGTGCCTTTTATGCACATTAATCGTGAGTAGCATTATGCAATTTGGTGGCCAGGCTGTAGAGGAGTTTGCTGAAGTTCATCCATTGTACTCGTTGTAGTTACATGGGTTTGTCTATTACTTGCAGGTCTTGAGGATGTTATGGAATTCTTAGAACTGGCATTTCCACATGTTGAAATAGCTATTGCTCATGGAAAGGTAATTATGGGATTTAATGAGTTGGCTTTAAGTTCTGCAATTGAAGGTCAATCAATCAATCATTTGATCAATCAACTGTGTGATACCCTGTGAATTAAGCTGTTATGGAACTCTTTAAGCTTTCTTCCATAGCTTCCGCATTTACTAAACCTTGTCCTTCATTGAAGTTCTCTTCTGGACTGTCTGATGCCTTTTGACTAAGCATACATGAATCTAGGAAACTTTATGAGGCAGAACACCATAAGAGAGGAATTGAGAATTGATTTATCATATGGGAGTAAAAATTTTCGGGTATGAAAGTCAAACGCTTATTGTTCATAGGTCTTATGTTTAGTGGTACAGTTGGAGGGTATATTTAGACCTTTTGAGATAGTCCAGGGGCATTTTTGGCCCTTTTCCGTACAACTTATTGAGATTAAACTAGTCACTGCAAATTATTTAGTATTGGAGTGAAATGGGCCTGAAGAGAGCAGAATAAATGATTCATGTATCCAACTCCAATTGACTTGGAACTGAAACGGGGTCGATTGATAGATTGATTATTCTGGTGGGACAATATGTTGAAAATTACTTTCAGTTACTGTAATAATTTTTAGCATAATAAGTTGTTAGGTTTAGGGTAAATTTGAAATTTAAATTTCTATTAGGTTGTTTTAGTTGTTGAGTTAATTTAGCTTTTTTGAATTTTTGTTGTAAAGATTTTCTACGGATTATGTTTTCAAGTTGGCTGTTCAAAGCCCTTGTAAAATTATGGAGAGACATTTTCAACCCTTTTTGTTGCACCACTTCAAAAAACCACCACTTCCGGGATCTATGAGTTCTTCTAAAGAACTATTTTTAACCCGTTAGGGCTAGTTTTAACCCTTCAAGGCTAATTTCAACCCGTGCTTATTTTCAATGCGCCGATTATTTTCAACCAATACCAATTTTTTAACCTATTTTCAACCATGACAAGCAACCATCACTTTTTCAATACCCAACAAATTTTCACCGAAGAAAATTATCAAATTTGGTCTGTGAGAATGAAATGATATTTTGAAACCTATGATTTATGAGATGTTATAATGGAAGAAAGATCCTTACAAACACTCCTTGCAGGTCCTATCACTGTCCAGATGAAAGAACTTTCAAAAGAGTTTTCAAACAAGATAAGATTATTGAGGGTGTTATTTAAGTACAAAACCAAAAGAAGAAAAAGAAAGAAGAAGAGGAATATCAATATAAAAAATTGTGCAAGTTTAAAATAATCAAAAGAATTCAGCCCCAATTGCCAAACAGAAATTGAGGAGGAGCAATTTTTAAAAATTGCAGTAACTAAAGCCAAGGAGGAGTGTTGAAAATTGCTTTCAGTTACTGTAGTAATTTTTAGCATAATAAGTTGTCTAATGTCTATTAGATTGTTTTAGTGGTTAATATTACTTAGCCTCTTTGAATTTTTGTTATGCAAATTTCTTGTAGATTATGTAATCAAGTTGGCTATTTGAATCCCTTCTATGCTTGATAAAATTATGGATAGATGTTTTCAACCCTTTTTTGTTGCACCATATTTTTTTAAAAAACCAACACAATAATGAGAGCAAATTTCTTTAAAGAGTCATGTCACCTTGTTGCAACAGCAATGGTGGCTGATATTACATATTCTGTATCACTGGTACTAAAGTAGAGTTTAAGTTATTGGTGCATTTGTTCTTGCTATTGCTCTAAAAAGTTTATGCTTTTTTCATAGTATTAAACTTTGATAGAATACTTATGTTCATTCAGTCTTTAGACATAATCTAAGATATGAACTCATATTTACATAGTATCTACACTGCATTATTCAGTTCTAGTGGTCTCACATGCCATTTCATCTTTTTTGGCAGCAATACTCAAAACAGCTTGAGGAAACTATGGAAAGATTTGCACGGGGAGATATTAGAATTCTTATATGTACAAACATAGTAGAAAGCGGCCTTGATATTCAAAACGCAAACACAATCATCATTCAAGATGTTCAGCAATTTGGACTTGCACAATTGTATCAGGTTTTTACATTCTCTTGCCTAAACGAACAGCAAGATTTTGTTGTCATGTTGTTTTCCATCCCTATTGGTAGTTTTTTCCTCCACTGTTTCAGTTACATTAAACCAGGAAGCAAATCATTTGTTTTTATCTGTTGAATTTTCTTCGGCATAAGTGATAGAAACATAGTTTATTTTGACGCAGCCTTTTGTTCAATTTTACATGAATTTGATATTCCTTGACAGCATGTGCTGTTTTCCCAGCTCTGAGTTATATAGAGTCTCCCTGCTTCCTTAATATACCTGATTAATCACACTAGACAGTTAATGGTGCTAAAGGAGAAAATTTACCTTTTGGGATAACTTAGGTAGCTGGGGTTTAGTGTAGCAAGTATTTGTTACATTCGAAAACTCCTTGTAGTCTTGGGATTACTTGAAGTTCAATAGCATATAAAGTATCATTTTCCTTGTAGTGGCATTTCAGTCAAGCTCAGATTTTTATGAGACAAGGAATTGTTACAGAGAGAACAAATGTCATTGAACCAGCCTTTCTGTGATATTTTGTGAAGTCTTCTCTTGTTTCTTTCATGAGGAATTTCTGGGGTTTGGTTCTCTTGTGATGTTAACCATGGGAAACCACTGGCCTGCTATTGCAGCTGTGGTGATGAAGTCAATCAATTGTCTTCTACTTAGTTAATGTAGTGACTTCAAACTCCAGTAAAGAAGCATCTTTTCTATCTTTACCAGTTTCTTTTTCATTGTATTGATTACTAAAGTTGATTGGTCAAAGATTTTCAGCCCTTAATTTCTTAACTTGGCCCCTGCCGCTGTTAGCTAAATGATTAACTTGTCTCTTAATAGCTTATGGTCGACACTGTAGATTTTGCAGTTAGATGTCTTTTAGCAGATTTTATGAGACTCATATCATGACCATGGGATAATCTGGACATGATGATGTGCTTCTGACAACTCCATATCTTTACTTTGCAGATTCTTAGCTATTGTTGTTATTGATTGTTATAATTTGAATTGTTGTGACTTCTATACTCTTTCTAATTCCTACTCCCTCTTTGATTATTGTAGTTGCGTGGAAGGGTCGGACGGGCGGATAAGGAAGCTCATGCACATTTATTCTATCCTGACAAATCACTTCTTTCAGACCATGCACTAGTATGCTCTTTTTCCTCTATATTTTTTTAATCACAGGATATGTAGGAGATGGTTCACATGTTCTGTCTTCTTGCCTTTATTCTGGTAATGTTGTGGTATTTTCGAACAGAACAGGGGTTCTAATTTATCAAGGATGAATTCCATGATATGCATGTTGTGTGAAGTTATTTGCAGAAGATTGATCTTTATTATGGCTGTAACATGGCATTCATTTGACAATTTAGGAGAGGCTTGCTGCTCTTGAAGAGTGCTGTGAACTTGGTCAGGGTTTTCAGCTTGCAGAAAGAGACATGGCTATTAGAGGATTTGGCAATATTTTTGGCGAGCAACAGACGGGGGATGTTGGCAATGTGGGCATTGATCTATTCTTTGAGATGTTGTTTGAAAGCTTGTCAAAGGTCTGTTTGCATCATCCTTTTATTCCATTAGTACTGGTTACAAAGATAAAATTCACTGGTATGTGCCTAAGATAGGATTGGTTTCTGCATGCTATCCTCCCTTAGTTTGAGATTATGATATTTGTATGCATCAATAATGTACCTTTCACCCTTCGGGGTGGCCCAGTGGTTTGGGATTGGGACTTCCATGTTGGAGGTCTCAAGTTCGAAACCCCTTGCCAGCGAAAGCAAGAGGTTTTGCCTTTTGGGTCGAGCTCGTCGCACCGGGCTTGCCTAGTGCGGGTTACCTCTCTTATGTGGTTTGCGAGCTATTGCATAGGAGCGGGGGTTTTACGTTGTGCGCACCCAAAGGGTAGCGGCTGTGGGTTTCCTTGTCATAAAAAAAAATAAAAATAATGTACCTTTCAAAATAAAAGGTAATGAGATCTGTTATCTTATGTTATTCCAGGTTGATGAGCATCGTGTAATATCAGTTCCTTACCCTGCAATGGAGGTATTTAGTGCTCTCTATATTTTCTATAAGTTGATACATTAATCGAGTACAAAATCCATTGTACGTCTGTGGTTGTGTCCCATTCTCCAATATCTAATCTGTGCTGCTCTTTTGAGGAACCGTCATTAATTGATTTTTAAAATGATTGGTTAGAATGTCAACTAGAGATATTCGGATCTTAAAATAGGAAAAATTTTGGGACACTATTTTGAATTAGTGAATGTTGAGTCATGTACAACCAGAATTTGCCTAACTACTACAGTGAATTATGAGCTTTTCATAAACACACCCAATTAGGCTTTCATTATGTTTTTATCGTCGAAAGATATACTAGTCTACTATGGATCAGAAAGAACTTTATCAACTCCTTAACAGACAAGAATCACAAACTAGACTTGACAATCGAGATGCATATGCACGATCATGTTTTTTCTTTGTTCTTTCAGTAATTATGTATAAGTTGCAGTTATAAAGAACATATAAACAAGTTCTCTCACTATTATTTCAAAATTAAAGGGTGTCTTCTTGAGATTAGCTATTAAATATATGAAAAGTTCTGAAAGATTAGGTACTAAAGTATTCAATTTTCAGAGTGGGGTGAAATTTTTCAAAAAAATTCATTCCATCTCAATATATATGACCTGACTTGATGTATGTCGACTGTTAGGAGTAAAGTATTTGATCAATTAGTACTTTGGGTTTTGATAAAAGAGTGTTGAAAATAATAGTTTAAACACTAGGTGATTTCTTCTAATCTTGTTAAGTCTTGATGGACAGAGTTACCCGATACCTGTGCTGGTGGGGAGGTAGTAGGTACCTCTTGAAATTAGTCGAGGTACATGCAAGCTGACCCCGAACACCACGGTTATAAAAAAGAAGTATGGAAAAGTGAAGTTGTTAGTTTAAACGATGTGGCTTCAAGTTTGAATTATCTAGGATAGCATCAATTAGATTATTTCATTTTGTTGGAGGAGAGGATTTTCAAGATTGTGAAAGTTGTCAACTATTTTATGTTGCTCCAAAAAAAATAATATGTCAAGTGGTTTGGTTATATGGAGAATTAATTAAAAGTGAAAAAATAGTTAGTAATCTAGAGGTTTTTTAAGTAATTGGGCAATTATACATCTTATATGAAACGTTAAAGGTATAAATCACTACGTTATTGCATGAAGTTTAAATAATTGTTAAAAGGGCACAAGAAAGAATGCAAGGAAACAACGACGAAGATAAGAAACTATACATTAATAAATTATCAATCGGAAGACTGGAAGTCATGCAATATCTAGTTTCTTCAATTGAGTCTCTAATTTACTGCCTTGTCATCGTCTCTTGCTTCGGAACATGTAATAAGAGTACTAGGTAGAAAAATAAAGACAAATTGCTTGGAATTGGAATGCATGATCAGGGAATTAAGCTGGGTTAGTTATCTAAATGTTGAGCATGACCTCACTGGTCAGCTAGGCATGTGACATGTGGAAACGGCTTCGTATAGGAAACTACAGTCTGGTGGTTCTACAAATAGCTTGTAAGAGTTTGTGTCTCCTGTTAAAGTTATTCTACTTTCATATCCATTATGAAAGATATAGCTTATAGTTTATCTGCTGAACTAATTCCATTGGCAATTGCAAATAATGGGTATAACCTTTCAAAATTCTTTCACTTCCTCTTCAGCTTGATATCAATATAAACCATCATCTTCCTTCTGAGTACATAAACCATTTGGAGAACCCCATGCAAATCATCAATAGCGCTGAAAAAGCAGCTGAAAAGGACATTTTCAACTTGATGCAATTTACGGAAAATCTGAGGCGTCAGTATGGCAAAGAACCTTACTCTATGGAAATCCTATTGAAAAAGCTTTATGTCAGAAGAATGGCAGCAGATTTAGGAATTAGCAGCATTTATGCTTCAGGAAAGATGGTTGGCATGAAAACAAACATGTCAAAAAAGGTTTTCAAGTTGATAACTGATTCAGCAACTTCAGATATTCATCAGAATTCTCTGATATTTGAAGATGGCCAAATAAAGGTGTGGAATTGTTGATTTTACTATCTTCTCTATACCTATACTAATGCACTAAGGTTGCATAATCTTCATTTGAAAGAAATGGAAAAAAATAATGTGCAAGGCATGTTTTCCATATTTAAGTGGCTGTGTAATGATGTGTCTTATTCAGGCTGAACTGCTCTTGGAGCTACCTAAAGAACAGTTGCTGAATTGGATCTTTCAATGCCTTGCAGAATTATATTCCTCATTGCCGACCTTGATAAAATATTAGTCCTTTCAATGAACTGTGATTCTTACATCATCTACTAGGCAGCCGCCCCATGGCCATTGCCCATCGCTATAATAGGGTCCTGTGGGGTGGTTTAATTAAGAGTGTTAGAAGCTTGTCTCTCATCAGCGGCTGTCCCTACATGTACAGTATGAAAACTTGAGATAGATCTGTATCATATATTCAAGCAGATTGTGTTAACCAACTGGCACTTTCCATTCCTCGCGGGCAGTCAATCTATATCAGAAGTAAAAGCCACGATGAGTGCATTGCCTTCTGAGATGAGGTACTTAACTTTTGAATTCAATGAGGTTTATCTTTGGTCTGTTCATTTTCTATTTTTACATTGTCTCCTAATCGTCAGAGACCTGGTTTGCTTTTCACTGTGCAGGATTAACAGAGTTGTTTAAATATAGGATATAGGATATATTGATGGACTATAAAAAATTAGGATCCTGAATAGGGGAAGAACACGAATCATATATTGTCTTTCACGTTCCCTGGGGCTGGACCCATGCCTCCTTTCTCTTTATGTTAGATGTACTCTTCGTGACATTTTCTTTCTTCTGAATTATGGCGCTTCAAGGAATTTGTGTTACATATTTATTTATTCAAAAAATTTGGGACAAATGTGATTATAAATTTAAGAGCTAATTTCAAATATATACAATAAAGTAATTTGTTTACAACAAAAATAGTCATATTTTATTTACTTAAGAACTAGCCAAAAATGATAAAAAGTATACACTGTCTATCCAATATAGCTTACTAAAAGTCATAGAAAGTTACATATACATGTGGTATTCACAAATTATACGTTATGATATACTCAAAATGCTGGATATGCCCTAACTATATATGAAATATATACATGAAGTGTACACTAACTATTCAATCTTGATCATCTCAAAGTCAAGCAGTTTCAAAAAATTAAATATGATATTTTGTGTATTTTAATATATAATTTACTTGAATTGATTTACGTTTTTTGTGATACGTTGAATTTACAAAAGAAAAAACGATGGAAGAGATGAAGAATGAATAGCAACAAAAGAAGAAGATGATGAAGAACAACCAAGAAACATAGGAAGAAGAATAAGGAATGAATTAGCAACAATAGAAGATCAGAAGTTGACGGCCATTTTTAGGAAATTAGAATAGCCTAATGGCCATATTAAGTAATTAGGAAAAATTGGGTTTAAAAAGTGGTAAATAAAGTTTATGGGCTGATATTTTGCATAATTTATCCTAAATTTTATTGATGCTTCTTATTAGCTAAAAATCACAGATAGATAATAAAGAGATTTAATGAGCTGAATGATTCATTTGAGACCAAAAAAGAAATACATTAGTTATGGACAATACAAAAAAAAATAAAAAAAATTGTCAATTACTGACATTGATTCCAGGGTCTGGTCTAGTCCACAGAATGTCAACCAAAATGAATCCTACCTTACTGCAAAACTATTGTAAGATCACTAAGAAGAAATATTTCCATACTCATTTCAAGCATATTACACTTGATACTTACTACTTTCATGTATTGAGAAACAAAACTCTACCAAATATTTAATAGATAATAAAATATCTACTTCGAGTATTTGCAACATTCTCGAATTTAAAGGACCGTCTGAATTCTTTATAAGATTTCTCTCTTCTCTAAGCTTTTGTAGAATATAAGAGCCAATGTCCAAAAAAATGACAAAATGATTAATTAAGACTATGCAAAAATCTATTGTCATCAAAATTAATTTACACAAAATGCTATGATTTTATCCAATCGCTCGGCTTGTTGCTTGAGGTGCACAAGACGACAAGGTACAATCAGCGAGCAGCTCAATAATCCTATTTTCTATTTCTCCCTAATGAGAAGGATAAGTAATTTTACCACCAAATAAAATGGTATCACATATTTAAGATCACAAGTTTCAAAAGTCTTTAATTTTTTTTAAACATTTTTCTACTCAATCAAACTATGTTATATTAGATTAAAAAACACAAGTATTTCTTGCACTTCTTATCGTTCTTTGCCAAACCACTTGGTTAGCTGTCAGCTATACAGTATTGATAAAATGTTAGTTTCTTCATAAGTCACAAAGATGAAACTTACAGCTTTCACTGCTTCATTTGTTGGTCCTGATAGATAAGGATTTACTTTAATTGAATGAAGTAATGTTATCTCTTCATTAAATATATTTACCTGTAAGTTAGTGAAGGAGCGAGTAGCCTCTCCCTAATAAAGGGTGATGCAGCCGATAAGTACATTTACCCTGAAGCAATCATTAATCTAAAAGTGAAGAAGATGAAATGAAGTGTCCAATTATAACCTTAAGTGATCCTCAGATTGATCACCGTATCTGGTCTTGTAGGCAGCAATCTACATTTGGAGAAAAAGTTTGATGAATAAAAGTAGCCTTAAGAAATGCAATAGTTCGGATCGAATGAACAAAAAATACAGATTGTTGTAGACCTCACTGACATTGTTGTTTCTGTAGGTTGTAGACCAAAACGTCTCAAGAAGAAAGACCAAAAATTCTAATTTATGTCTTATCAATGAGGTACTTACAATTTATGGGAAGAGAACAGTACAATCCATCCAAAAAAGGACGGAGGAGAAGCAACATGCAACAAAACCAACAGACAGAAAAATTAGAACAGGTCAACACCCCTAAATTCCAGTCTGAAGAAGCGTTTCTCATGAAAACCTAATCGATTTTGCTGCCTGCAAGACCAGAGATTGAGGAACTCGAAAAAGATCGAACAGAATTCTGGAAACACCTTCAAATAGATTGAGAAATTCTAGTAGTAATATCAACAAATCAAAAGCCAATGGGAAAGAACAACGAGAACTGAAAGTATTTAAAACAAAAGGTGAGATAGATGAGTATATTTAGGCAAGTAGAAAAGGCACCAATGTTTATGTAGTAGTTGAAAGATAACCAATTCTCATTTAGAATAAGTTTAAAAGGCCTTTTTTTGGCCTTTTGCTCTACATCTCCTTAATCAAACCCTATTTACAAATGAATGAAACTCTAGGACATTGGTTGGACTTCTGAGTTGCAAAAAAATTGATTACTACGACAAATTCCTGGGATTTAAAACTACCTTGCATGGAAGGCAATCAACAAGAATGGAGGCCAAGAGATTTTTGACTCACCATGCAAGCTTAATAGAGAGATTAAAAACATTTTTTACAACTGTATAACCACCACTGTCCATTCCCATTTCAATAACCTATCTAATCCACTTCCTAATCTTCAGAAGAATTAGAAAGAATAGAATAACCAAACTAGACAACTCCAGAAGAACAACTCCTCTTTCAGGCTTTCAGCCACTGCTGGAAGTATGATTGCATCTTGCAACGATTAACAGCATTTCCAACATTCACAGTAGGAATTATCTTTTCTGGCCTCAGAAACTGCAAAACCAAATATTTTCATAATTGGGATAGAGCAATATTTTGTAAAATTTCAAAGGGAACTAGCTCCAGAAGACTGAAACATCCACTTGATATTTCTAACAGTTGGCAAAGATGACATTAACTAAATATTCAAGAAGCAAAAAGAATTGTATAAAAACATCTTAACCTGCACAAATTCCTGCAGCTCTATGAAATTAGAATGCTCACTATATGGAACACCTGCAGGAAATTAATGCAGTAGAAGGGTTGATTCAATGCCTCAGCCAACTAGGAACCACAAAAAGCAGTCGTAACATTAAGTAAATAATACAAATTATAAATAAAAATATGTAGAATTTAAACCTCCCAAGAAGCACCTATTTATCTCACCATAAATAGTGATGTTGCCCTTAGAAGTGGGTTTTATTAAGTTTAGATTCTCCCCGATGGTCTCTGAGTAAGTCCAACCTGTATAAATGTAATGGTAACTGGTAAGGAACTTTTGCATGAAATAAGGGACAAAAATCCACTAAAATAGATGGGTCACAAGCTATAAGTAACAAATATGAGTCACCTGTTGGTCGGAATGACAACATGCTAGTGTACTGTCCGTCTTGTGATGCCAAATAACGCTGCAGAATCTTGGGAAACATCAACAGAAGAAGTTATAAAAAAGGAAAACCCAACAATCATCTAAAGAAGGTGCTCATGCAGACCTCAAATCTCAAGGATGACATAGGCAATATGTGCAAAGGTGTATCTTTTCCATTTGTTGACAGATTTTCAGAAATTCCAACCCAACCAAAAGATCGAAGAATGCGCCTCCTGGAGGCATTTGCATATATTTTTACCTATGAAATAGTTATTATAAACCCGGTCAGCTAATATTTTGTATAGAAGTTCACTTTCTTATGCAAATAGACAGCATAAAGTTCAGCTTTATTGAGCACATCGTAGGCAAACTTGTAACAAATTGTTGCCTTGTCCCAGAAAGACAAATGAAATTTCAATAGTTTGGTGCCACATGGCATGCTATTCATCCAGAAGGAATTCAGAAACCTAAGTTATAGTAGCAAAGAACTGTTACCTTTGTCAAAAAAAAAAAAAAAGTTATAGTAGCAAAGCAGTTTCATCTTCTGCAAAATGGTCAATGTATTTTTTTCTAGCAACTCATTAGCTCATAAGCCTTTGATGCCTTCGTAGAGTTGCTAGATATTCATCAAGTCATAATATGGATTAAAAACATAAAGATATCAAGAAATTCTCAGAATCTAAGATACCCCCAGTGCCTTGGAAATTGCAGAATACACATGTTCTTTTCCAATGCTGTATGCACCAACAACCACGATGGTTTTTGGATGATTATTCAAATATCTTCTCGTGACACCTACAACAAATTCCAAAACATCTTCTTTTGAAGGAAACCTGAAATAGATATCTCCAAGAAATTAACATCTAGCACAACTGTTAACAACATGCATCCACGACATAGAACAAAGAGAATTGCACCTGTACTTTGGATTGCAATATGTTGTGTCAAGGTAAAGTATATTAATACGTTGGCTTGCAAGAATTGGATATGATTGCATCAGCTTTGAAGCCCTAAAATCTCCAGTGTGCAAGTAACATTGTCCATTTGGGAGACGGAAGTGAATGAGAGCAGCACCAGGACAGTGATTAGCATCAAGCATAGTAATTTTGATTCCATTAAGGCTGTACTCAGTACCTAATTCCAGAGGACAGATAAAACTGCAAAAGAATCAGCAGAACCTAACTGCCCTGTACAATTGTTTGAGGTGGGAAGGAGTAAAATAACCCAAAAGAAATTTTTCTTGCTAATACACTTGACAAGGGGAAAAAGAGTCCTTACGATGGACTAACATAAAGACAGATTCTAAGCAAGCGAGCAGTGAGGTTGGTACAGTAGATAGGTCCATGTGACCATCCTTTGGTCAAGCCAATATAATGATCAGCATGGAAGTGACTAAGGAAATAGGCAGAGCAGCCTTTGACTGAACCATAGCAGAATGCATCAACAGTGAAGGGCGTTCCTGCATGAATGAAGGACTAGTAAAAAGTTGAATAAAAGCTGATTGAAGTGTTGATATATGAGAAAATAATGAAAACCAGGACATAGGTTAATATCAGTCAAAACAAAAAACATACAGAGCTTAGAAACTGAAACAACAAGGCATGTGCTTGGAGTTTTAGGCTAAATTCATCCCTTAATTATGGCCTAAATATAAGATACATCCTTGTATTATCTCATTGCACAAAAAATATCCTTGTACAATTTAGAAGCAAGTTTCCTCCTTCCATCCATTTCTGTCAAAAATCTCACGGCACAAAAACAAATATGCCAAGCCTGTGGCTTTACCCTTAAATAAGGCTTCAAAATCTTGCAGTTTCTTTTGATGGGAACATCAAAGAATACCAAATTCACCCCAACACCAAAGAATGTTAAGTTTTATTAGTCCAGGTTTATGGCACCACTCCCAGAAAGTATAAAAAAGTTAATCAATACTTCATCTTTCTCTTAACTTTAAATAGGAAATTATATATATAGAGAGAGAGAGGTGAATTCGAATTTAGAGTCAATATAATATTTAATTTTTTATGATACCAATGCAAATGAGAATGGTGCCTCTCCAGGATACCAAACTTTAGAAATAGGCAAAAATAATCCTACTTTGGTTTTGTTTTAATCTATCTAGCATCCAAATTCTTCTTAATGTATTGTTAAATGAATGCAACATTGGATCTATTCAAACCCAAAATCAGAAAAGCAAATAAGAAAATTGGCAAATCTTTCTGACATTTCATCAAACACGTAATGGACATGTTAAGACTGACTTAGAAAATCTTGGTTATATCTAATTGTTCTTAGGAAACTATAATTTCTTTCAGAATAATGACAAAAATGGCGAAAACATTTAACAATTAAAGCACTATAAGAACAAGAAAGAAGAGAAATTTTCAAAATGACAGCATCTAAATGAAAATTTCGTCAAAAAAGCTTTAGGTTATTTTAGAACTAAAAAGCTAAGTTTTTGAAGCCTCGTACTTGCTGGATCCTGGAGGTGGAAGACAATCAGGACTAGGGTGGGAAAAGTCACACATCTGGCACGTTCTTTTTGGTTGGTGTCGTTAGTTAAGAAGAATGAGTAGAAGTAGAAAATGAAAAATATAGAGTATGGTGGTGGAACCTGGAATCCTCTTATAGAAGGGGCAAAGGCGCTGTTGGTTTTTGCGGGAAGCAAGAGAAGTAGCTGTGGAAGGTCGCAGATCAAGGTTAGGATTCTCAAGCCCCCACAACTGGAATAGATTCTTCTGTGTCAGTCTCCTCCTTTTCTTGTCAGCGCCTCCCTCACAGCCGTCAACACTATCGAGTTGGGGTAAAAAGTCGTCGACATAAGAATCGAAATCGACCGTCTCTTTCAGCTTCTCCATTTTCTTCTCATTTCTTTCTGATTCCCAAAGGCGCTGTTGGACCTTTCTAGTCCTTTCCTTTAAAAGAAGGGCTCGAAAATACATCACTTTGGGCGGGCAAGTTAAAAATTCAAATTTCAAGACAACTTTGTTGAGTTTCATGATTTGTTTCTAGAATCTCACTTGCATCATTTCAAACTCAACGAATATTTTCAAAAGCTCCACGGTAGTTCCAAATGCACAAAAAAATCATTAGTAACTTCATGAATAATTGGGTAATTTCACAAATGATATCTAATTTCGGGGATAAATGTTGCCAGAGTTTAAACTGCACATGTCAACTCTATGAATTTCACTAGCAAAAGCTTCAAACCCAAGCAAGTTGTACTACAATTTTTTACGAGATAACATTAAAGATTGCTTAAAAATTGATCAAATCTACAAGTCATTTTTAGCTTTTGAAAGTATTTGACAAAGTTAAAAATAACTTTAAAAAGTCAGTCATTTTCAATTTTATTTTAAGTTATTTTTATATTTATCAAATACTTAAAACTAGATGTGACCAATTTTTAAGTCAATCAAAACACTCTCTTAGAATGACAATGAGAATATTTGCACAAATTGGGAAAAGACATAAATTCCCCTTTAACTTGTACCGAAAAGTCAGCTACACGCTTAAACTATCATGATGACCTATTACACACTTATACTATTTAAAAATGAATTTATTTATCCCTTAAAATTGACCTGGCAAAATTTATTTAAAAAAACAAATTATGAGCGTTAGATAATTATTAAAATTTTAAAAAAACACATAATGTTCCTTATACCCCACCCCTCACATGTCTTCTTCTTCATACCCCACCCTTCTCAATCTTCTTCACCCAAATAAGCTTCAAATGCATCAGTGACAAGAAGCAATCTAATAACGAGTTATTCAAAAACGCATATTTTTTACCCATAAACCTCCCAGCAAGAAATCAAAATAGTACCAGGTGTGAATTTTTATTTGTCTTTTTTACATCATCAATGAGGTAAAAATTTTGGGGTTTCTCAGTCGCCGGAGCTATGGCGAGTTGTTTTGAGTAAACAAGATGAATGATCGATTGAAAAGGGGAAGAAAATTATTTTTTTATTATCCCTATCTTTTAAGAAACCTACATGACGAATATAGAAAAGGAAAAAATAATATGCCCAAATATGAAAAATATTTGCAATTGGAAGCTCGATTTTCATGGTCAATCAATGAAAGAAACTATAACAATTTTCTTGTGGTTCATTTTGGAATGGAAGAAATTCTTCCACTCCACGAATCAGCTTCGAATTTTGGAAAGTTTTCTTGACGGCCGTTGTAGAAAGCTTCTTCTTTGCAATATGAAGATATAATTATTAGAGAATTTTACTAATTAATTGGTGTAAAATATAGTTAACAAAAGAAAAAAAATTAATAAAGAAAAAACAAAAAAAAATATAAAAAAATTATAATTTCTGACATGGCGTTGACGTATCGCTAATGTGGCAGCGAGTGTAATACATCACATATTATAAAAGTGGTGTTACACGTCTTAGAATGATATTAAATTCACTTTTAAGTAGTAAAGTGTATAATATGTCGTCATGATAGTTTAAGTGTGTAACTGACTTTTCATGATAAATTCAAAAGGAATTTTATGTATTTTCCCGCACAAATTGGATGATTTAAGACCCCATTTGAATTTTGACTAGTGAGAAATTACATCATGAGATGTGTTCGTTAATAAGAAAATAATTGTATATCAATTTTTTTTAACTTACCTAAACTTGAGATTTGTTTAATGATTATAACAATAAACAAATGACTCCTAATAACTTCAATATAGGAGAAAAAAAATGTTTTATTATTCATTCACTAGTAGTATTATGTTAAAATAATGCTAAATAAAATGCATAAAAATGATTCACAAGTATTAAATGTTCTGATACTCAAAGTTACTAGCTTTAACAACGTAGGTATTAAAAAATAAACTTTTTTGGTAGCTTGCCAGTTAAATACATCAGAGTTAGGATAAATATAGTTATTTACTATTTATTCCTCGCAAGTTAATTCGTTATAATTTTATTATCTAGTCAATTCAGTATATGTTACTGTAAACCACATGTACAAATTCAATTGTATCATTTTAAGTTAGTAGTTACTTATCTGTGTGATTGGTGCTTCGGCTTCGTAACTGCATGCTAAAATTTTGGACTTCATTTAATTAAGAATGTTTCTGTTCAGGACCTTTTGGGACATGTTATAAATAAATTCTAAATGCAAGACTTTTGAGCTTTATGAGCTTTAGGGGTAGAGAAAAGTTCACAATACAAGATTCCTTGTTTTCTTTTAGATTTGATTCAATACGTAAGTTCAAATCAATCGTTATAAATAAATTTTTTTATTATAATCTTTGATGTTCTTGTATTCTATTATATGAAGTGATTTTCTTATAGAATCTTGAAACACACAGTATATGGATGGTTAACTTTGGATTTTAATTTTTTGTTTTCATGTTTGAATACATTTATGAAGTTCTAATTATATTGAGAATCTATTCACTATTTCTTTAATCGAAAGAGAAAAATTTTAGAGCAAAAATTTTCATTAGCTTGTTTGGTTTAAATCTCGATTTGTTTTAAGTACTCGAAAAAGGTTGTTGAAATTACTGATTGAACCAATAAGAAAAATATTTGAAAGACGTTCATGAGACTAAACGCTAACCATGTTTTTGCATATATATGTCTGCTGCCTATGATTAGTTTATTTTATAAAGTTTAGATTCAATCGAAAGAAGTATCTAGACTTTAGAGGAGCCATATCTCAATAACAGTCTTGCTCTTGTCTTGTCTACTACCCTATTATCATATTGCTAATATATTTATTTGTCAATGATTTGTTTACCGTTTATTCTTGGCTAGTTAATTTGTTATAATTTCATTATTTGAACAATTCAATTGACGTGTCCTTAAATTACATCTACAGATTTAATTGTATCGTTTTAAGGGTAAAAAGATTAAGTAGGCATTTGACTGTAAAAATCAATATTGTTCATTTTTATTTGAAGTTGTAGTTTGAGTTGTGTTTGGTCGTACTTTTACAAAGAATTTAGAATTTGAATGTACTTTTTTTTAAAAAAAAGGTTTATACCTCAAATTTCTAAAACCAACAAATCATCCAACCTGACTTGAAACATACAACTAAATTTGAAAGAGATATTCAATAAGTCAGATTTCATATCTTAAAAACCTAACTCGAAAGATAAAAGACAATTTAACTAACTTTTAAAAATAATATTTCACAATAGATAGTGACATAATGTCATAGATATACGAGCAACTACATGCTATTACACTTTATAAATCTCCGCTATTACACTTTATAAATCTCCGCTGCACATATGTCCCATGCATTAATTGTACAAACATAATCCTATCAACATAAATAAATATTTCATCAACTTTTGCTATGAATGATACAACAAGATCGAGAATAAGTCAAATTAAAAATTAATAAACTCACTTATTTACTATATATATATGAAATTTAGGGATGATAAATACAATAATAATAAATAGAAAACAAGTGTAAAGTTGTAGAAATCTTATTTTTAGTTTGTAAAGAGAAATAATATGTAGAAATTGAAAGATAATTTATTTTGACTTATTAACAGTTTGAATTCTAGCTAAACAAAAAATATATGAAGTTGTTTTTATAAAAACTAAAATAAATGAGGCAAATTTGAAAATAAATAATTGTCAAAAAAGTGAGAATAAGTTTGAATTGTTTTTCAAATTTCAAATACAATGTGACATTGTATTTGAATTTTTGATGGTAAAACATTAATTTAAAATAAAGTAATTTTTTTCTTGAGAAAAGTCAAACGAAGCCTAATATATTCAATGGAAAAAGGTCATAACTGTTTCTACCCTATGGAAAAAGACTCATAAATATCTTCCTTCCACCTTTGAGATCTAAAAATACCTTAAGGGTTGTTTTGGATTCAAACATACCTCTCGAACTAACTAATACATTGAGGTCAGATTCAAGTCTTTTAAAAGCGAGATGACACTTGTCCCTTCGGAGACATCCGATAAAAAAAGCGAGATGCCACTTTCTAATTAGTCTTACATTTTATTTTAAAATAATAAAAGCTCACCCAAATTTTAAAGCTTGAACCCATGCTGATCCGTTTTCAACCCCCACAATACATTTATTTCCTCCCAAATCATCGATCTAGGTTCCACCTCATGTGACTCATCCTTATTTTCTCCTCCTCATTTCCTTGCTTTCGTTTCTCAAAACAACATTCAATCCATAAACTTAGTTTGAATCATTGGTAGAAGATTAAGTGTCGAGGTTGAATAATGTGTTGAGAAACGAAAACAAGAAAGTGAAAAGGAAGAAGGAAGTTACTTTGAAAGTAGAAGATTGATTCACACGAGGTAAAGAACGTAGATCGATGATTTTTTAGGAAGAAAAAAAATGTATCCTTTAATTTTGTAGGTTGAAAACGAACCATTGAGATTCAAGGGTTTAAATTTTAAAACTTGGGTGGATTTTAATTATTTTGAATTAAAATGTGGGACTAATTAGAGAGTGCCACATGGTTTTTTGAAGAGTTATTTGTTAGTTTGAGGGGTATGTTTGAACCCAAAAACAAACTTTAAACACCTTGTTTGGATGGTTGTTACCCATTGCATTGTATTTTTAGTTTAAATACAATGTTTGTTTTGATTGTTACTTAAATTCTATTGTATCGTTTAAATTCATAGTTAGGTAACGATGAAAATTACCATTTCGTGTGATCGCATCGTTACCATGATATTTTCTTCTCTATTTATCTTTACTTATTATTTAATAACTCTATTTTATCATTTTCCTTACCTTTTCATAATAGCTCTACTCTATAACTTACAAATTTTTGTAGGTTTATCATTTAAATTATGAATGTGTGACATTATATAATGACAGAAAATAATACTATCTATCATTAGGATATATTATGAAATAATATATAATAACCATCCAAATAAAGCGTAAAGGTATTTTTTAATCCAAAAGTGAAAAGAGGATTTTTATAAGGAAAAACTACCTATATAGACATACTTTCATACCATAAATACATATATTCCCACTAGTTTAAAAATATTACTTATAATACCATTTTTTAATAAATATACCGTATCTTTTAGAAAATATAACCAGATACACAATCCCATTAAAAGTGGTAATTAATAATTATCCTAACATTATACTTTCTTAATTATTGGGACTTTTTACAATTCAAATCAATTTCTCTCTTTCCAACACCATTGTTTCCCTCCCCAGTCACACGTCTCCTTTGTATCTCTACCCACACCTACACGTTATTATCTTTCATCTTCCATTACCCCTTCTTCTCAACTTACTCAATGCATATTTTGGATGTAAGAATTTCATACCCAACTCTACATAAGCAACATTATATATAGAGGTAAAGTAATCATTTTTTTTCGGTTGATGTATTTTTGTTTGACACCATTTTAATGTATCTAATTCACGAGATGTAGTAGTTTCAAAGTTTAAATTTAGGATTTTTTTCATTGGTTGAATTTGTTAGTTCTTCATATTATTTTAATGGTCGCTCATTTTTATTTGTATGTTTTCGTTAACAATGTTGCAATGGTTGCAGGCTCTGACTATTCATCTTCCAACATTCGAGCGGTGAGTAGAACTAAGTTTAGGAACGATCCAATTAAAATGGTTGAAAAATGCCAAGAATCAATTAATCGTTTAGATAGCTCTTTCTTTCGAACGCCATGCCTTCATGTAATTAATGTCTGCTCCCAATTCGGGTTTCACATCTTCTTGGATGTCCTTTGGTGTGTGCTTTCTTTGATGATTCACATATTTTGGAGCAACTATTCCAGATATCAAACCAACTGTTGCTTGACGCTGTGAGCACACTTTATCCTTTAACGGACTTGTATGCTCTCTATTGAAATATCTAACTCGAAATAAAGTTGTCTTATTCAAACATGAGGATTTGAATATCCATTGGCACTCCTCAGACATACATCTCAAAAAGTAGTTGCACAGAAAGGCACTCAGTTATAATCGTTGAGGCTAACAGATACATGTTTAATTATATAAGATACAACTTAATGAACTTAACAATAAACTAAATTATATATAAATATACACTTCATTTTCCAAGATACACTTCATTTGTCCGAGATACGCACTATAAATCATGAATTTTTTTGCATGTATCTATACTACTTTATTATCTAAGACATATGTGCAACACAATATTAATGCTACAAAAACCTTTATTACTCTTCAATGATCTTTTTACTTTAACAATGATGTCTACATTATCTTTTCGAGATACACTTCATTTGTCCGAGATACACACTATAAAATATACATGTTACAAAAACATTTATTACTTTTTAATATTTTTTTCAAGGTACATTTTATTTGATCGAGATACACTAACCTATGACACATTTTTTCATGCTTCTATAATACACAAATAACGTGCACATCATGTATCCAACAAAATAACAAATATGACTAACATCTTCTTGTCTGATCTTAAAACCTTGAATTGAAATCAATTGTCTATAGCATATTTTTGCATTACAGCCACGATAGTACTCTTGTCCTTATACAACTGCTTGATTTTAACTACTTTGTGGCTACGATCGCAAATAACATGATCTGAATTACTATCCAAAACGCATAACGCATTTACACTACGATTATCTGCAAGAGCTACTACAGATACAGTCCCAACGTCACCTCCAACTTCAACCATGGATGTATCTTGGTCAAAAGATATTTCACTATTGTTGCTGCATCCAAAATTTTGCTCTTCCGTTGTTATGCATAATGGATACAAACCACAATTGGATTGACGTATTTTCAGTTCCATAAAAACCTCATACCCATCTCATTTCGAATGTCCATTGGAGTTACATTGCCTTCCAGTATCTTATCTCCATTCTTTTGCGTGAACAATCGATCCCTAGTTGTGTTGAAATACCATCGACTAGATCATTGTAGGTTGCATACTTTCTCAATAGTATTTCATCAATTCTATAATTTGCGTAATCGCTTTCAGAGATCCACGAACCCGAATGTCGTAACAATATGGTTATATTCGCCATTCAGACAAAATAACTTTGAAAATTCAGTATTCAAGGAAATGAAACGAAGAAGAGACGAAAAAGTTTAAAACAACAGATCTGTTAATCTATGCGATTTAGTCCTTTTTCAGAAAGCTATAACAGTTTGATATCAATTAATCCACCTAATTCATGGTTTGTTACATCCCATATTTTAATCCTTTAATTGTGGAATTAAATTACAACATTCAATTCACATTTAATTAAATAATGTATCTCTTCCCTTTAATTATGGTAGATACATGTATCTAACCACTTTTGATTCATGTATTCGACTAAAAAAAAGTGATACAACAAGTAATTTAAAAATCTACCGAAATTCTAAGTAATTATAATATAAAGTAGTGAGATTTATGTAGTTTGCTCTTTTTATAAGCCTTTTTTCCGTAGATTAGTGATATTTACGTGCCCAATTCCGTACTTTCAATTTGAAAACTGTAGTTGGAGTTATCATTTTTTGTTGAGCACCAAATGAAGAGTCTTTACCGACCGACAATCATTTAACAGGCAGGGCAGGGGTAGCTCCTGAAGGGTTGATAAGTCGTCCGCTGAAAAATGGACCCCTCAACCACAGCCTGTTTTTTAATTGAGAAATGGCATGGGGTATTTTTTTTTCTTCAGAAAACAATACTTTGCCAGGAACGCAAGACAGTCCATCGCCATCATCTTTGAACAAATTTGTCAACTCCCTCTGTATGTTAAAGCTTCAAATATCATTTTTAGGGTTAGATATAAATCCAAAGATAAATTTGATATCTCATTATTACAAGAAGGAAGAATGAAGTTCATTGTTTGATCCGCTTTCCTTCAAATTTCACGCAATACATAGCCCCTTTTAACCTGCCGGTCCCCCTTTCTAGGTGAACTTTCTCTGCTCCTCCTCAATTTCATTTTCATTATTTTTACATTATGATCTTTTGCCCATCTCTTTTTCTATATAATCACCTTTCCGCTTTCCCATACCGTGTTTGCCTATTTACAGTTCCTAGCCTCACGGATCTGATTATCTTCGGCGGTGATGCTCCTTCTCCTCGAAAGTCGACCAAAGTTGCAAAAACACTACTCACTTCACTCTGAACAATCTTTGAGGCTCTTCCTGATCTCTTCCATCCATGGGCGAGTGGGTAATTGGAGCCGTTATCAACTTGTTTGGAAGCATTGCCATTAACTTTGGAACCAACCTCCTTAAGTTAGGTCATGATGAGGTACTTTCTAACCTTTATTTTGATGTTCCACATTACAGAAATATCTGCCCTGTGCTTTGATGTTCCTGATCTCTTCCATTAGTTTGTGCTCACATTGGTTGTCTTAAAGTGTAGGCAAATGAATAATTGCTTAACTTAGAAAAGAGGAAATTGATTAGGTCAAGGTCTAATTCTGGTGAAGTATAGTGTCCATGTCCACGCCAAATTAAAATAATTGGGGCCTCCATATTTGAGCATGCAATGCAACACTTGTCTCTTTTTTTTGTTAAGAAGGAAAAAAAAAGTCTCGCAATTCATGCTCCAATATGGAATGCAAGACGTGGTGCTACAAAGGGGATATACTCTCATTTAATATAGCATGGTTCACTTTTACTATTGTTTCTTCGCTCTATTTTTTTTTCTTACCTTTTTTTTTTTTTGTAATGGAAGGAAGTAGGATTCCAAATGGTACCTTTGAGTTGATAGATGACTTTATACAAATAACTTGTTTGTTTGTACACTTCCATTCCCATTACACCTGTCTATTTATGGGTTTCTCTTTTTGTTGCAATCATTGATTGGACGCAGTAAGAAGTATTCATGATGCATCAGTGTTGAATTTAATGTGATATTATCTACTTAGGCATTAGTTTTCATTTCTGTACAAACTTTGATGAGAGAGATGGACAACACATGTTCTTTTTGTCTTACTATATCTATCCAACAATCTTAAATGCAAGTATTAAAGCAAATAATAGTGACTCAATACTGTTGGACTAATAATGGAATTGTGATACACTTTGGTTATGCGGGTTGATAACATGGCTGCATAAGAAGTGACTCAAACACTTTTGATTTTACGAGATAACAATATGGTTGGATGGAGGACACGTTGAAGTTGATCAATGTTTTCCGTAAGTCATATTACACATATATGAAGCAAGATTATTTAGGGGGTGATAGGTGCGTCCAATATTAGAGGGGAACATGAAGTAAGAAGAGGGGAACAAGAGAACCAATAAAGTTATGACAAACTTCCAAAGTTCATTGAGGACATGAAATTAGTAGACTTGATATGGAAGGGGGAAAGTATTCATGGAAGAGGGGTGATAGACATGTAAGTGCAGCAAGATTGGATAGATTTCTCATCTCTTATGAAATAGATGACATCTTCGGACACATCAAACAATCTATAATACAAAGAATAGTTTTAGATCATGCTCCCATTATGCTATAGTGTGGAGAACGGAAAAAATTAAAGTCTTACTTCAAGTTTGAGAACTAGTGATGGCTGCAGCCAAAAGGCTTCAATGAAAGGGTAAAGGATTGGTGGGACTTATTCAATTATGAGGGCAATCATGTATTTAATCTAATGGCAAAACTGAGAGCTCTAAAAATTAAACTAAAGGAATGGAGTAAGACAATATAGGGGAGCTTAGGGACTCAAAAACAAAATGTCTTGGCTCAACTAGATGCAATAGAGTAGATACATGAGAGTAGAGCTATACAGTAGGAGAATATTGCCTCCATATTATCTCTCACAATGGAATTTTAAGACATAATAAGGAAGGAGGCGATTGTTTGGAGACAAAGATCCAGAGCAACATGGCTAAAATACGGGTATAAGAAGACAAGCTTTTTCCACAAAATTGAAAATGTCCTTAGGAAATTCAATACCACTGACAAGTTGAAGGTGGGTAGGGTAATGGTGGAGGATCCAAAAGAGGTGAAGACAGAGATAGTCTCATACTTTGACTATACGTAGAAACAGAGGAATGAAGACCATATCTACAAATGGAAAACTGTCCCAAAATTATTGATAAGAAGAACTTGTTATTGATGGCACCTTTTGAATTCCAGGAGATTTTGGAAAGCATTAAAGCTTGTGCAGGGGACAAGGCACCTCACCTAATGGATACTCTATGGAGTTCTTAAGTAGTGTTGAGAAATTATCAGAATGGAGCTTGTAGCAACAATTCAAAATTTTCATGAGAAGGATTTCTTAAAAAGAAGTATGGAAATGCACCTAAGGGTGGCCTAATTGTCAATGAATTGGTTGAGAACCTTGATGTCTTAGGTTCAAAACTTAGTGGAGACAAAAAATACTAGGTGATTCTTTCCATCTGTCCTAGCCTTGGTGGATATAATTTTTTGGTACCTGTTGCTGGTGGGAGGTGGCAGGTTTCACGTGAAATTAGTGGAGGTGCGCGAACGCTGGCCTGGAACCACGATCATAAAAAAAAAGAGAAGTATGAAAGTTGCCTTTGTAACATTGATTCCAAAGGAAGCAGGGACAAAAAGGCTAAATGACCACAAACCCATAAGCTTAATTGGGGGAGTGTACAAGATCATAGCCACACTTCTGACAGAAAAGCCGAAGAAGGTAATTCATGGTTTGGTTGATAGACAACAAATGACCTTTCATCAAAGGTAGACAAATAATGGATGTAGTGTTAGTTACAAATGAATATGTGGACTTTAGACAAGGTAGTAGGAAGCCATGAATTGTTTGCAAGTTGGACATTCAGAAGGCTTATGACCATCTGAATTGGAAGTTCTTATTATCACTGCCGGAGAAAATGGGGTTTGGTCCTAGGTGGATCAAATGGATATCACAATGTATACACAGGGTCAGATTCTCAATATTAATCAATAGGGAACCTAATGGGTTTTCCCCATCTCAGAGAGGTCTGAGACAAGGTGATCCCTTGCCTCTTTTTTTTTTCATATTAGCTATGGAAGGAATGAACAACCTATTGAATAAGGCGAAGAGGAAAGGATGGATCAAAGGTTTCCAAATGGGAGAGAAAAATAGTTTGGAGGTAATACACCTTCGGTATACAAATGACACCTTGATATTCTGTGAGGCAGTAGAGGAATAAGTCCTAATTTTGAGGGTTATCTTTATTATTTTTGAAGTGGTCTCTGGGTTGCATCTAATCTGGGAAAATAGTTTCATATACCCCATCAACACAGTAGATGAGATAGAGAACCTTGCAAGCAGACTTGGGGGTAAGGTGGGAGAGATGCCAACAACTTACCTTGGAATGCCTTTGGGAACTAAAAGTAAATCAACAAGGATTTGGAATGTGGAGAAATGAACAAGGATATTAACAAATTTGAAGAGCTAATACCTATCTAGGGGTGGTAGATTACTTTCTTATTTGATGTCTATCTTTCCAATACTTGCTAGTGTAAGGAAAAGAATAGATGCACTGAGAAGGAACTTCTTCCGACAGGGAAAAGAAGACAAAAAGAAGTATCACCTAGCCAATAGTTTACTGTATTTAAATCTTGAAACTTACATACAAATAGAATGATGCCAATTGTCAACCATGTTGTACCGTTTCAAATGAAAAGTGTGCCAAATAAATTGGAAAAAAATGAGTCATTATCCACGGAAAATCTCCCGCTGATGAATTATTTAAGAAGCTCTTCAACGAATAATATGCTTGACATCAATATAACGGAGACATGCTTGTTATCTAACAAGGAGGCATAGGTTGGTGTAGAAGTGTTCACTTCCATTTGTTCAGTTGTTGGAATTAGTATAATCTTGTAAGAGCATCTGCATTTTGTTTTTGAGTATTTCTTTGTCGCATGTTATGAGAGGTTTGCGTAATGATTTATTGGTATGGCTGTATTTTGATATTCTTTTGTTCTTTTCTTTCTTTTCTTGTTATCCTCTATCACCAGAGGCTCAACTTGTATTTTCTTTAGTAGCTCTAATGAATCATAAATATTTCAGAGGGAGAAGCACTCTGTGCTGGGTAATGAGGTAACAAATGTGAAGTCTACAATGAAGCCAATTATATACTTCCAAACATGGAGAGTTGGTAAGCATTGCTTTTGAGTTTGTCTCTTTACAAGTACTGATCCCATTTTAGTGTATTGATGGTGTTATCTTTTACACAGGTATTCTATTCTTTGCTATAGGAAATTGTCTCAATTTCGTTTCATTTGGATATGCTGCTCAGGTCCGTACTTATTGGTTCTTGTCTAGTTTGTCTTCAAATTTAGTGGGCTGTGTTGACTTTGGGCACGAAAAGTAGGTAAACTAGGGGCAGTGTTATCAAAAGCGAAAATCACAAAAAAGCTTTACGGTCTATTGGGGCGTTAAGCACCAAGCGCTAATAAAGGGCTTTAAAGAAAAAAGGCGTAAATTGAGAAAAAAAATACTAATATATATGTTTAGTCCAAGACTAATAATGTTTTTTGAGAAGACGTCCAGGACTAATACTAATAAGCATGAATCATCATATATTTATATAAAAGAGAACCTAGGCCCTCCTACGTGGCGCCACCACAAGTCAAGATTTCCTTTTAAATTTATTTATTTCCAAAACTAGCCTTCCCCTTTCATGAAAAGTTGTGACTTTTATGAAGTGTTGCGACTTTTATGAAAAGTTATAACTTTTATGAAAGGTTGTCACCTTTTCGAAGGGTTGTAACTTTTCCAAAGAGTCGTGACCTTTCTGATATGACACAATAAACATTTGTTCACACTACTCTTTGTTGTCAATAAATAGAGGGATTTCCTCTCATTTTAAAACAACGAAAATTTTGAACTACTTTTTCTTCTTCTGCACAATTAAATATTCGTGTACTTTACTCCTGTTGAGTGGTTCACTCACACCATTGTTTTTGTATCAATACACTGGTGAATAAAATCGTTCTATCCTGAGAGGATCTATTCCTTTAAACCTCGGGTACTAGAAGAGAATAGTTTCCTTAAGGAGACACTGTATATTCAGTGGGCTCGATTTTTCCTTTCTGTTTCATTCTATTGTTACAGATCCTGGTATGTTTTTTAACAGTTATTAATTTATGCGTTATTAATTGCTGTTTTTGAGTACATGTTTTAAACTATGTTGTTTATGTTTCTACAAAGTTATTGTTATAAGTATTTGTTAGTACAAATTAAATAACATACGTTAATTGAGTATTTACACATGTTTTCTCTACTAAAATTGTTGAAGGTACAATAAAAAAATTTCCTTAAAGATCTACACTACCATCTCTGGAAGACAAAATTCAAATTTGGTATGCCATTGTAAGGACATAAAGACCTTAAAAACTTTATCTCACCTTGATGTGCGAAGTGATCTAGGAAAAGAACACAATAATTAATAAACTTTTGACATGGGTTCAATGATATGCCGGATGACCTATAGAAGAATATGACTAGACTGGAGCCTGTTTTAATCCCAAATACATAGATAACTACACAATAAATTAATTGCCAATATTCAATATGAAGTATGGACAAATTCTCAAGTTTACTGTAAGTTGTAAATACTTTTCTTGTAGTAATAAAAGGGTTTCTTTACACTGCGATTGGAATAGAAGTGTATCAAATTGAACTTCATCACTGCGGTATGTTGATTTTTAAAGAACACCCAAACAAACTGAATAGTTTTGTGTAATAATTTTTCCTTTCAAGTATATATAATAAGTTGAATTGTTGTCCAATTTGATACATTCTCTGTTTAATTTTCCATTTTAATAATTACTTCTGATACATTTGAATTAGGAACTTTAAAATGATATATGTAAAGCAAGAGGTAGGGATGAACTTTCTACACGATAGAATTAGAATATTTTTTCACTTTTTTCGGCCTTTAAAATTTTATTTATCCTTTCACCAACGATTATTTATTTATTAGAAAATTTAATATCTCAGGTTGATGTTCATTTGATTCCCCAAAATATCAAATAGTACCACTTCCTAGAAGCAAAAGGATAAATTATAAAATCAAATTAAAGATGATTGATAAGAAGTATAGAGCAGTAAACTCTCTCTCCGATCCATGATGGAGGGGAGAACTCCTCTCCGGTGATCCTTTGATCATCGGAATCTTCCCTTCCTTTCCTCCTCTTTCTCTCTCTTCTCTCTCTCTCTCTCTCTTTCTCTCCTCTCTTCTCTTTTCTTTCTCTCTGCTCCAAGATGGAGGGGAGAACTTTTTTTACTGCTGGTGAGAAATCTTTTGAACTTATAGACATCAGTGAAGATCGGGTAAGATGGTTTAAGCTATGCGAACGCAACAGGAGGTTCGTTGGAAGAATTCGAATCGATGAAAACAATTTAAGGTGGGTGTGTGGAGCCATGAAGGAAGCTTCCAAGGGTGAAGGGAAGCTATGCAGAAGGTGGGGAAGGAAAATCGAAGCTTATATTTTCAGGGTCTACCAGAACTTTAACAGTTATGGCAGATTTGTTAGAATTGAAGCATGGTTGGGAGATAAGAAATCATCTGTCATTATACCAGAGATCGTAGACAATGGAGGATGGGAAGACATCGCGAATAAAATCTTGAGATTTTTATGGAGACCTCCTATGCAGTCAGAGAGATGGAGCCCTAACTCTCAAGCAAGATCCTTTTGTGAAGTCTCCAAGATGGAGAAGTGGCCGACAATAGAGTCTAGCAGACTCAACCAGGCAATACCAGCAACTGCATCAGATAATCGCAATTTTCTCGACAAATGCTTGATCGGTAGATTCAACGATTCCTTTCACAATAACCCACATTATGATACCATTCAGAAGTGGTTCTGCAAAAGGTGGAAGATGACAGCAGGCTTAAAGGTTTCTCCGATTTCACACAACCTTTTTCTCTTTGAAATGCCATCACGGCAAGAAGCAGCCAGAGTCAAGGCGGGCGATTGGTTTTGGAATGGCCGGAGACTATCGTTGGACTGGTGGTCTCCACTAGTTGATCTGGACACGAAGGTGCTACCATTGGGAGATCGATGGATCAAAGCCTTCGGAATCCCATTACATGCTTGGTCTAAAAGTTCATTCCAAAAGATCGGCGAACTATGTGGTGGTTATGTTGATATTGATGAAGACACAAAGAAAAGATCCAATTTACTTTGGGCGAGAATCTGTATCAAGGACAAAAACAGAAACCTACCATGTAAATTGGAGTTAAAAGTTGCTGATTTAAGCTATGAAATTTGGGTGATTCCTGATGCTCACACAAAAATATGGGACGCCGGTGAAGAAGCTGACCGGAAAGGAAAAAGGAAGGTCGGTGAAGAAGAGGCGGGGTTTTCAAGGAAAGCAGAAGTCAACACAGTGGTCAGACCTCTGGCACAGCACGTGCCCTTGACAGTTGATTCAAATTTGCCAGCTAATCAAATAGTGGGGCCAAACCCTAATATCAATGGAATAGGAAAAAGGGCTGACTTTAACTCTAAAGCTGGGCCATCAGGATATAAAGGTTTAGACAAAACCTATTACAAAAAAGGCCCAATTAAAAAAGCCCAAAAGGAGTCAAAGCTTTTAAAAGAAAAGACCATCTGGAAAGTGGTGGGCCACAAGCCAAACCCATATTACAACAGATTCAATGCCCTATCTATACCGTCGTTGGTTTCAGAAAAAGATCATCATCAAAGTTCGATGGTCAGTGCTCCATTGATTACAGAATCATGTCAAAACAGTGCAAACTGCCCATCAGAAGCAGACGACGAAGCAGACTCTCATGGAAGGAAACCTCTACTTCTTCGCAATCCAACTCTGAAATTGGATTTGGCTCACGCAAATCAATCAGACTCGGAATTTTCCTCTATTTCGATCAGCGAAGCACTCCCTTTAACATGGTACGAAGGTGGGTCTGAAGCTCAGTTAATTCAAAAGCCCAATCTAATTGAGACTTCAAAGTGGACTAGAATTAAAATGGTCAAGGCATGCAAAGCTTTCGGGGTCAACGCAACTGGGTTCGAACATGAACTTCTAGATATTATTCTAAGGATGGAGCAAAGGAGGCAGTTCCAAATCCAACAACAAGAACCCAAGCAACAACCTGGAAAAGAGAAGAAGGCCAAAGGAGAAGGGGAGATAAAAAGATTGATATGTGGGATCAATTATGACAAAAAGGGGCAACAGAACAATGGAACTGGGGGTAGGCAATACAACTCCGGTTCTGGATGAAACTAAAAATCCTAAGCTGGAACGTAAGGGGGGTAAATGAGAGTAGCAAGAGGAGCACCATCAAATCTCTCATTCAAAAATGGAAAGTCGATGTTCTGTGTTTGCAAGAAACAAAAGTAGAGAATTGGTCTACTACATGGATACAACAAATATGGGGTAATAGGTGGGCTGACTGGGCAACTTTAGAAGCAAGTGGTACTAGGGGTGGAATAATAATAATTTGGGACAAGAGGCAGTGGGTCAAAACAGACACTCTCCAAGGCTCTTATTCCATATCTTGTATGCTAGAGAGCATTCAAGAGGAGTTCAGATGGTGTTTTACAGGTATCTATGGACCTCACACAGATCCGGAAAGGGAAGAGATGTGGCACGAAATTGCTGGAGTTCGGGGGTTATGGGATGGACATTGGGTATTAGGGGGTGATTTCAATGTGTGCAGATTTGAAAGCGAGAAATTAAATTGCTTGAGAAGGACTAGTGCCATGAGATCCTTCTCAGACACCATTCAGGACCTTAACCTGATTGATTTGCCATTACAAGGGGCTCAATTTACATGGTCTAGGGGTGATAATTTTGTGCAAGCATCTAGAATTGATAGATTTCTCATCTCCACCGAGTGGAGTGACTCATTCAAGGATGTAAAACAATCAGCTCTCCCAAAAGTAATCTCTGATCACAAGCCTATTCTACTTGAATGCGGAGACTGGGATGTTAGCCCTTCATACTTCAAGTTTGAAAACATGTGGCTTCAATCAGAAGGGTTTCTAGAGAAGCTAGAATATTGGTGGCAGAGCTACAATATAGTGGGCAGGGCGGACTTTGTACTACTTCAGAAATTGAAAAGGTTGAAGAGGGATATAACAAACTGGAACAGAGAAGAATTTGGCAAGGTAGAGACCAGGAAAACCAGAGCTCTAGATGAGCTGGCAGCTTTTGAGCAAGCAGCTGAAAGTAGACAATTAACAGTTCCAGAACTTATTCAGATGATGAACCTGAGAATTGAGCTTCAACAACTAGTTAAAGCTGAGGAAATCTCATGGAGACAGAAATCCAGATGCTTATGGCTCAAAGAGGGAGACAAGAACACAAAGTTCTTCCAAAAAATTGCAAATTCTCATAGAAGGGGCAATTGCATAGACAAACTCAAAGTGGGAACTGAGATCATTGAAGATAAGCATAGGATAAAGCAAGAAACTGTTGATTTTTACGAAAGTTTGTACACTGAACCTGAACAGTGGAGGCCTTCAGCCAACTTTGAAGGCATTCCATCCATCTCAGTTGAGGAAAAGTTTAATCTGGAAGCAACTTTTCAAGAAGAGGAAGTATTGGCAGCTATTCAGTCTTGCGCTCCCGACAAGGCACCAGGGCCAGATGGGTACACAATGGCATTTTATCAGAAATCATGGGACTTCATCAAAGTTGACATACTGGCAGCTATGAACCATTACCATCAACATTGCTGGATGGTTAGATCATGCAACGCCTCCTTCATAGCTCTCATTCCCAAGAAAAAAGGAGCAATAGAACTCAAAGATTATAGGCCAATTAGTTTAATTGGGAGTGTCTACAAGATCATAGCTAAAGTCCTGGCAGAAAGGTTAAAGACAGTTGTGGGAAAGCTAGTCTCTAAACACCAGAATGCTTTTCTTAAAGATAGGCAAATCACTGATGCCTCACTGATTGCAAATGAGGTTCTTGATTGGAAAATAAAAAACGGAGGGGCGGGCATCTTATGCAAGTTGGATATAGAGAAGGCCTTTGATCAGTTGAATTGGTCATATCTTCTTTCCATCCTTAGGCAAATGGGGTTCGGTGAAAGATGGATCAATTGGATCAATTTCAACATTTCTACAGTAAAATACTCAATTCTCATCAACAGAAGTCCAGTTGGGTTTTTCTCCCCACAAAGAGGTTTGAGGCAGGGAGATCCACTTTCTCCTTTTCTCTTCATACTTGCAATGGAGGGTTTAAGCAGAATGTTAGATAAAGCCAAGCAATTGCAATGGCTGAATGGTTTTGATGTGGGGAGCATGATCACTACAAACATCTCTCATCTGCTTTATGCAGATGACACTCTGATATTTTGTGAGGCAAACAGGAGTCAAGTTCTTTATTTGAATCTAACCCTTTTGATTTTTGAAGCCCTCTCAGGTTTGCACATCAATATGCTAAAAAGTGTGATCTATCCTGTTAATGAGGTGCTAAACTTGGAGGAATTAGCAGGTATCTTGGGATGTAGTGTGGGTGAATTCCCGGCAACCTATTTGGGGTTGCCATTGGGTGCAAAGTATAAGTCAACAGCTATATGGGGACGAGTTATTGAGAAGTTTGAGAAAAAACTTGCCTCCTGGAAGATGCAGTACCTATCGACAGGGGGCAGACTTACACTGATCAACAGTGTACTTGATAGTATTCCCACATACTATATGCAACTTTTTCCTATTCCTGGCAAAGTGTTGGAACAACTTGACAAGATCAGGAGAGATTTTCTATGGGAAGGGAATAGTGAGAAGCACAAGTATCATCTGGTGGAATGGCCAAAAGTCCTTCTTCCTAAACTACAGGGGGGGTTAGGGATCAAGGATTTGGCGCTGCATAATAAGTGTCTACTTATGAAATGGTTATGGAGATACACACAGGAGGAACATGTTTTATGGAAGGATGTGGTCAGTGCAAAGCATGGGATACAGAGTCATTGGTGCACCAGTCTTTCAAAAGCACCTTATGGGGTCGGAGTCTGGAAACACATATGCAAGCTATGGGAGAAATTTTCTCAGCATAAGCACTTCACAGTGGGGAATGGACTTCATATCAGATTTTGGAAAGACAAATGGCTTCGCAACACAGTTCTGATGGATGATTATCCAAGTCTTTTCAACTTAGCCAGGGATCCAGACTCAACAATTTCTCAAAATAGAGATGGAACAACCTGGAGCATTATGTTTAGAAGGAATATGCAGGATTGGGAGTTTAATGACCTGATCAAACTACTACAGACTCTACAGAGTTTCTCTCTCAACACTCAGGCAACAGATCAGTTCAAATGGGGTACTACAGGAGACGGGAATTACACAGTGAGTGCAGCCTACAAGCAGTCAAGAGCATTTAATGCAGTCACTGACCACTGGCCATGGAAATTAATTTGGAAAATCAAGCTACCGCCCAAGATCGTCTGTTTTTGCTGGACTGCACTATATGAAGCATGCCTAACTCAAGACAACCTCTATAAAAGGAAACGCATCATTGTGAATGGATGCTACTTATGTCAGAAAGCAGCAGAGAGCAATAGGCACCTTTTTCTGCATTGTACTGTTACAGCAAAATTGTGGAACATGTTTTACTCTCTTTTTGGACTCAGTTGGGTCATGCCACATAGTATCAAAGAAGCTTATGAGAGTTGGTGTTGCTGGAAAGTTGACAGCACCATCAAACAGACTTGGAAGATGATACCTGCAGCAATTTTTTGGAGTATTTGGAGGGAAAGGAACAGAAGATGTTTTGAAGGTCTATCAACTCCTTTACATTCTCTCAAAGCGGAATGCCTTATGTGTCTGTACAGTTGGGTTAATTTGTCCTATGTAGATTCCCTGGATAGTTTTTCAAATTTTGTTGGCTCCTTAGTTTTAGCATAATTGTACTTGAGCCAGCAGACCAACTGTTTTTGCTTCTACTTTTGTAACTAATTTGCATCTTCTTGATGCCTTCAATGGAACATTTACTTCATCAAAAAAAATAAATTAAAGATGATTGATTGAAGTATAAATGATAAGATGTTATAATTATTATTTTCCTTTATTTTTTTTTTTTTTGGAAAATAAAAAATTATTATTTTCCTTTACATTATTAATGTTCGTTACTACGTAATCTTGTATCTAAGATAATATAGTGTTTTAGTTTTAATGATCGATAGGTTTTAAGTATTATTTTATAAATCCCGTCATATTAAATTTCAGCGCGAGGCGCGGGTAATTTTACTAGTTATAAATTTATGGATAAATTTTTAAAAAAACATTATGATAAGTGAGATATCAATTGTTTAGTGCCAGCCTCTTTCGAAGCGGCTAGGAAAAATATGTCTTAGAGCCTTAATAATGACACTGAAGTGTAGCACTCACCATGTTTTGTGCCTCACTTCAGGGCTTAAACACATTTTTGACAACATTGATCAGGGGAGAGGGAGAGGGGGAGGTTACAACCAACTTGCCTAATGTTATGTTGAGGTGTAAAACAATTGAGTTACTGCTGCGTAAGGTTTAGGGTATAACCCAACCGACACAACTTATTCCTATTTCTTTTTCTTTCATTGAATCTCTTTCAGAAAAGGTCCAACATCCATAGAATAAGAGGCAAATCAAATTGAGTGTTCTTGCTGCAATTCTTTGCATTTTCCTTTTCATTTTACTGTAGACAAGCTTGTGAGATGGTGTGATTGATAATCTATTTGAGGAAGAAGCCTCGTAGGTAATATCTGTTGAAAATGATTCTGTGTTGAGTAAAAATGTTTTTTGATTTATTTATAAAGACTGAAAAAGGGTAAAAAATGCCCTTAACCTATGTTAATGACAGCTAACACATACTAGTGTAATCCCAAAGGTCCGGTAAGGGTGGTATGTACGCATCCTTACCCTTACCTTAAACTAAGTGATATGAACAAAAATGCTCTTTGTTAATAATTTGGTCCAAACATGCCCACGTTGTTAATAGTTTGACCCCAAAAATGCCCCTATTGTTACTTAATTCAGCCAAAAATGCTCCTTTCCTAATAATGATATTGTTTCTTTTCTTTTTAGCACATTCTTTTTCCTGATAAAAATGATGTTTTTAAAGAACATTTTTCTTGTTTCGTTTCTTTGAAAATTCCCCTTTTTAATGATAATTTTTTTTAAAAAATAAATCCCTTTAACTAATAAGAAAAATAGAATAGATCTTTTCTTCTTAATCTCGTTTTATCAATTACAACAAAATAACCTCATGCCCTTTTTAAACTGATAATATATGTATATATATATATAAAAGATCAAGTAACCCCACCATTAATTTTCCTATAGGTAATGATAATTTTTTTTCTTGATAAATATGAATTTTTTTTATTTCTTAATCTTTTTCGATTTGAAATAAGATAAGCATTATCTAATATATTCCTTGATTTTTAACTCAAAATGAAAAAGGTCAACAATAATAACCCCATCATTGATATTTTAAAGATATTTTGTGATTTGAAACAATGTAATAATTTTCATTTTTTTATTTTTTATTATCATTATATAAACGAAACTAATGATGGGTTATTATGATCTTATATATACGACCTATATTATAGGTTAAAAAATAAATGACATTATTTGATTTTAATTGATAAAACGAGATTGAAATGAAAAGTAGTTACTTGCCGCTTTTTATTAGTAAGGGGATTTTAAAATTAAGAAACAAGAAATGGGTCCTTCAATAACATTATTTTTATTTGGAAAAATGTGTTTAAAATGATAAGATACAATATGTTTTATCACAAAAATGACTTTTTTGACTCAATTAATTAACAATAAGGGCATTTTTGGCAAAACTATTAACAAAGGCCATTTTTTGTTCAATTTCACATAGTTTGGTATTTTTGACCCTTTTCCGTATAAAAAAAGATTTTTTTTGATTTAATTTAACCTCCTTTTTTGGTTTTCATTTTTTGCTTTAGAATACCGACTAACTGATTCCCCATGAAATGGTACTCTCTCTGTCCCTAATTACTTGTCCACTCTTGAATTTACACACATATTAAGAAAGCAATGATTGACATAGTAAGTTTACTATTTTACTATTAATTATGAAGTGGATGAATTAAAAACTTAAGATTTTCAAAAAGTTGTACCTTTTTCAAAAGATATATTGAGCACCTTATTTAACCTAATATTGAGCACCTTGTTGATCAGACAAGTAGAAATGATACAAAGCAAGGGTCATCAAAAGAAACAATACAAAGCAAGATTGAATAAATGAACCTTCATCCAAGTACGAACAAGATTGAAAGAATCAAATCACTTTAACGAAAGCATTATGGTTCATCACAATCCTAGCTAGAACGTTTAGTTACAAATCATATCCAAGAACAACGCAAAACATATGTAGATGAAAACTATCCATCAAAATATTCTTCGTATCGAAGAAAAGCCCAAGAGTTATTCTCCATAAACTTGCTTAGATCTTAAGAATCAAAAGATGACTATTTAAGGCTTGCTGTTAGAGAGTTGAGGTCACAGTGGCCCTGATAAAAAAGAAAAAAAAGGAAACGAGAGCTGCAGTCACAATTTCCATCTCAGTTTGAATGCTAGCTCGAATCAATTTCAGCACTTCAATTTGGCAGTCCGCAGTCGGTAATTAAGGTGCTGCAGTCGATGCACTACTTGGAACTCTTGTCTGCGGTTGCAGTCTCAGTGGGACATCCCTTTTTCTCACTCTGTTCTCATTGTCTAATGTTTCCTTCTTGCTTTCTCATTACCACTTTTCATCTATCCTTCTTCCCATGCATAAAAAACACAACCATGAGATTCATCCTCAAATTGATTAAAAATCACTAAACAATAAGCGCAAAATTGTTCCTTGATAGGGGAATTGCCAGACATTATGCAAAATATCACATTTATCCGGTGGTTCATGCAGTTCAACACTATCTGTTTGTCATTTTGACTAATTTATGAAGTAAATTATGCATGACTTAATTTGTATTTTTAAAATATAAATCTACATGCATATAAAAGATATCACCAGCCAAAAGGTTTTTGTTTCCATTTTGTAGCGTAAATCGTAATGGTAAAATCATAATACATATAGCTTCTTAGCTTGTTTTTCAACATAGGTAAGTGAACTTTGTAGTGATGTTGCTACTTTTAGATAAAGAAAAGAATAGAAAGAGATTGGTCTAAAAAGGAAAAAGGCTTCATTTTTTATTTAATGAACATGCTTATGAGAAGTCTAATGGTTGGGCACAAGCATGTCGTCAGATGGATTACAAGGATGTAACCTGTTGGGTGTACGACTAACTACAAGATTGGGTGTACAAACTATCAAGACTAGTTTTCCGCTCTCATCTCTGATTTTCTCACTCTTTCAACACATCACGCATGATGTTGCTTTAGTTGATTAGAATAAAAGGGTCAAAACTGGAACAGTTATTCTTCCTGCGCATCTCCTTAAATGATGCATTATCTGTTGTTTTTTACACAGTATCAGTTTCAGTGCATTAGCAGCAAAATTTACCTTTCTGGATGATGTGTATTTTGTTTTTTCCTTTATCATCTTGGTGTTTCCTCTTTGGCAGTCACTTCTAGCAGCTTTGGGATCTATACAATTTGTCTCGAACATAGCTTTTGCCTACTTTGTTTTGAACAAAACAGTGACAATCAAGTAAGATAACATTTAAATTTCTTCTATTAAAATCAATAAGGACCTGAGTATAGACTACCAGTAATTCATAGAATTGATTGCTGATGTATGATACTCATTATCCTCATTATACAAGTTACTGTCTGATAAATATCTTTCGTATTGCAGTGTACTGGTAGCCACTGCCTTTATTGTTCTTGGAAACATCTTCCTTGTAGCCTTTGGCAACCACCAGTCACCTGGTATGTGGTGGAAGGTGAAAAGCTTGTTGTTTTAGTTGCTTGTATTTGTACAGAATATTGGGTGTCTTCCATAGAGTATCATATTTTGTATACCTAAAAAAAAGAGTACCATATTTTGTACATTCAATCAATTTTTGGATACTACTTGTGTATACAGGAGTTGTTCCAATATAAATAAAATTATTTACCTTACAAAGAATATCTCATACCATGAAAATCTGTTATAGGACTGACATATAGTCGACTCCCTACTTGATACTTCTAAGTTGATCCCGTACTATGACAGTGCCTTGTATATATCTCGGGCGAAATGGTCTGATGGACCCTTGTACTTGTATCAGTTTGTATTCAAGACCCTTTTACTTAACCATTTGTCAGTTGAACCCTTAGACTCAATTAAAATGATACTTTTAAGCCCCTCCAACCATGTGTGTAGCTCACTCTCCTTTACATAAATGACATGTCATATCCACGTCATATATATTAGTGCCATGTCATAAATTTCATCTTTTTTTAAAAATTATTAACCAAAATTATTTAATAAAAGGTAAAATAATAAAATTTTAATTTATTCTTTAAAGTAAACCTCCATACATCTGATTCTCCTCATTTTCTCTGTTCACGGCCAACATCTACCGGAGAAGCCATCGCTGGCGTCGTCGCCACTTTTGCCGGCGAAATCACATATACTCTCTCCCTCACCTGTCTTCATCTCCGCCGCACACCATCACCATTTCCTTTCCGCCTCCAACCATCACAAAACCAACAACCTAAGCCACCGCATCACTAGATCTGGCTGTAAAACCTCTTCACCGCCATGACCATTGGGATACAAAACTGTTCTCAAGACTATTAGAAGCTCCAAAGCAAAACTTGGTATCATTGCCAACAACTGTCCTCCTATCGGGAAGTCTGAGATAGAGTACTATGCTATGTTGGCAACGGTTGGAGTACAATATTATTGACCCAGGTGATTTTGACATTATTAAAAGCTTGCCTGCTGACCAGTGAAGAGCATTTGATTTGATGCTGTTTTGGATCCTATTCGGAAGTTGCCCGATTGCTATTAAGAAAAGTAGCTACGATTGATGAGTTTGGCAACTTTATTTATCACTTGTTGGAAGAATGCTTTGATGATGTTTAATCTGATTTTAACAATTTTCTTGAGTTATTGTTCAATCTACTATGTAGACTTTGATCGGTTAAAAAAATAAATAAAATTTAACCCAAAAATTTGCTTTTCCACCTTGCTTGGAAGACATGGTTGATTTTCTAGGGTTAAGAGTTTGGATCTGTTGATGAAAACTCTCTCCTAACCCAAATAGTTACGTTTTTGTTAACTTTTGGGATGTTTCTATGTTCACTGAATGAATCAGGATGGGGCACTTGGTCCTTTCCAATATATACAGACATGTATTGTGGTGCCTTTGCCTATCAATAATTCATATTGGCGTTAAAAAAAAAAGTTATTCACTCGCCTAAAGGAGCGTGGAGTTACACACTTTTGCAAACTCAGACATTTTAATGCCACATAAGTGTGGTCAATGGTCAGAGGGATTTGTTAAATTGTGTTTTATTGAGTCTAAGGGTTCAGTTGACAAATGATTAAGTAAAAGGGTCCAGAATACAAATTGATACAAGTACAAGGGTCCATCATACCATTTCGCCTATATCTTGCTACCAGCACTTTCGATCTTATTTTTTGTAAAAAAACCAGAAACCCATGTTATTTGCTTATGAGACTGTTCAGACCATTTTAGCATATACACTCAAGTAAAGTGAAATTTATGCTAGATGATGGTGGACCTTGTAAAGGTTGTTGATTTATGCTAAAACAACTTTGTTACTCTTGTATTTTGAAGCCTGTTTTGAACAACATTTTTATTGAGCCGAGGGTCTATCGGAAACACCCTCTCTGCACCACAAAGGTAGGGGTAAGGTTTGCATACACCCCACACTTCCTAAACCCCACTTGTAGGATTACACTGGGTAGTTGTCTTATCAATAACCTGTAAGACCTAAAGTGGCTGAATTGAGAAGGGGAAAAAGGCCTATGAAAGTTGCAGGAAAAGGATTGTACATAGTATATTCAGCAGATGTAGGCTGCATATTATGTTTATAAGTTGCCATAAGGTTAAACTATTTACCTTATCAAAAAAAAATTAGTCGCCAGTAAGGTTGCATGCTACTAGACATTGCTTGAGCATTTGATCTTTTTCTGATTTTGTTGTACCCTGATGTGTCTTTCGCTGCTCGGTGATCTTCATACTTGAATCAGTTCTGGTTACTTGAGTCCTTGTGCATGCTGCCAGCTTAAGTTGAAAATTTACCCACATTTCATGTGACGTCAGTAACAAGCCTTATTACCCCATAATTCTATTGTTGTTCTTTATTTCCTTTTTTTTTTCTTGCTAAGAAATTGGAATTTCGGGTATTACTCTTAGAGGATGAGGCAAATTGTTCAAACCATTCAGAGAGCCAATTCCTTACTTAAAAATGGGGTTACTAAGATAATATATTTTCCAACAAAGAGAAATGTGTCATTCTTTTTGGTACATACTAACTATGCATTTAGACAATCATATGCTCTGCTTTATAGTAATGTATGATTGTATATGCTTTCCTGTTTACCTTATCGAACCAAATAAAGTAGAAAAGAAGAAAAGATTGTTACTTGCTTCCAACAGATTATATTTTATTATCATCCTTTCTTTGTAGTTTACACGCCGGAGCAGTTGGCTGAGAAGTACAGCAACATTACGTTTCTTCTATACTGTCTCACTTTGGTCTTAGTTGTTGCTTTACATCATTCAATATACAAGTAAGTCACAATGGCACAGTCAATAATCTCTGTACCTTTTTTTGGTGTCAAGTAATAGTATTCGATGCTGTTCGAGTTCTTCAAAAATACCATTGGGTGTGTGTCGGATCCTTCAAAAACTATGCATTTTTGGATGATATGACATGGGTGCGGCAACATTTTTGGAGGGTCTGACCAACATAGATAGTATTCTTTATAAATAACATGTCAAATACTTCAAAAAAAGAAAAAAAAATAACATGTCAAATACCGTGACTTTAAAAACTTAGCCTACTAGAAGTAATGAATTTGGGATATATACCTTCAAAGTAAATTTCGAAAATTTAACATCTTTAACCTACTTATTGACCAAACGAGTTATTGATGGCTATAACCAGGTGAAAATAAAAACTCTTGCTATAAACTGTGGCGCTTGCTCCTTGTGATGTCTTTCCTGCCTTCATCTCCAGTTATGGACTTCAACTTCTCTTTGTTCTCCACGCATGCTTATACATGCCACAACTAAAGTGACTATGCTAAGAATTGCTGTGTGTCCCTTTTGATTCTTCATGGCTATGATTATAGGCAAATATCAACTTTAGTGGGACTAGTTCTACTTTTGTAAGTCAGGTTCACTGAATATTGTCAGAACAGGAATACGTATATACAATCCTACTTAGAATAGGAACAGTAATCCTAGTTAGAAAAGGAGTCTAAGATAGTGTGTATAAGTAGGGTCTCAATGTAACAATAGATACACAATTGAATAGTATTCTTCTCCTATATTTCTCACATGCAAACTTCACTTAACACCCATGAGGTCGTGTGTTTGAAACTTGCCAGCCCTTGTTTTATCCATTTTTAAAGCTTCTTTTAGCTAAAAAGAGAAAAACCCAAGGAAAAGCTGGATACAAAATTCGAACCCACTTCCTTTAGGTGGAGAAAAGGAGCTTTGCGGCAATTTCAACCAGTGCACTGAACTCTTCTCTGTGTCTTAGGGTGCCTACTAAAATATATTTTCATATCTCAAGGTATATATATACATAACTTTCTTTCTCAAGAAAAATATATACATAACTTTTCCGAAGTTAACAGGTGCACGTACACTCCACCCTTCCACGTGGGTTCACCTCTATATACTGGTAAATTTAGAAGTGGATGCTAAGGAGCTGTTTGGTCAGAAGTTTTACTCTCCCTTCTTTTTAGGTTCTTCCTGGTTTTAGATGTACAATGTTCTCAACAATCGGAATTACTTCCTGATTTTTTTGGATTGATCCAAATTTCCAATCAACATAGGACTGTTTTAATGAATAAGAGAAAGCTAGATTTGCTCACAATCTAGAATCATATTTTGTAACCAGTAAAAGCCTATAGAGATATCACTTGGCCAGCCTTATCAAAGGTAAAAAAGGAGATTGCCACTAGGGTTTAGTAGTTGAAGAAATGTCGTGTTCGTAGAAAGAAGAGAAGGTTGACATATACCGGACGAGAACTCTAGCTTTACTTGTTCCCAGAAATGTCTTTGTCATTTGAGTGGAGTGGGATCATATTGCTTTTCCTAGAAACATGTAAGGTCGAGTGATTCAATATAAGCTAAAATGGGGTAGTGTCACAACCTAAAGTATACCCTAGTCGTAACATGGCGTATAGAACCCCGAGAGCCCTTGACAAGCCACTTAACATACATCATTACATTGTACAAGATAATAGAATTAAAGACTTAGATAGCATTTCATACATCAATAGAGTTTGACAAAAAGCGGAAGTTTAATCATAAGTCTCAAAGCCATCTAATACATCATAAGGAAAGTGATTGGGACGTAACCCATACATCGCATACAAAGTCGAAAACAAAAATGACATAAAACAATAAAGAATCTCAGTCCTCGAAACATGAGGACTCACCAGTCTTCGAAGCCTATGAAGGATCAACTAGCCACGAGTATGAGAGGTAGGAGCGTTAGACCCTTCATTAGTGAAACAATGTAGGCACACGTATGCATTAGCACATGGAATGTACTAAGTATGAGGCAATATGCATAAACATGAACATGATAATATACATGACTTAAAACGAAGAACGAAACAATTAAAAGCTTATATAGAAGAAATGACATAAAGATCATAAAACATAGTCAAATACATTAACATAAAGGACATAAGAAAAGCTTGAAGAAAACATAGTCATTGTTTGGGATATTAGTTTTAACCGACAATAAGATCATGAGAGCTATATTATGTAATCTGGTATATTCCTCATATCGAAAGAAGGGAAAACTACTTGCCAAGGTAGAATCCGTACATAATCCACTTGCTAGGTCACTTAAGACATCCTACGGGGCACGTAGTTTGGGACTAGAGGTTGCTAGTAGAGACTACCCTATTTGAGCCTCCACCTCGAAGCCCTCTTGGTGCTAAGTCTAATTCCAACGGAATAGATAAAAGTCAAAATACCAATTTAACATAGGGAAATGCAATGAACCCTCAGGGGTTGGCCTGCTGGCAATTGACTTGAGCCTTGGGGTTTGCTCCCTTTCAAGGTCTCAAGTTCGAAACCCACTAGGTGCAAACAATTTCTGAGGGCCATCGGACTGGGTAAAACCTGAATTAACCGTGGTGCACTTGCGGGAAACTCCTTGCCGAGGGCCTGTGCACCCCCGGGATTAGTCGGGGCTCAAAGAGACTCGGACACCCGNAAAAAAAAAAAAAAAAAAAAAAAAAACATAGGGAAATGCAATGATCACTACCAATCCATGTCTTTCGAGATCAAAACATAGAATAACTCCTTAAACATAATTCAACATGAATGAGAAAACCTTTCAGCAATGTGAATTCATTTGTGAGAAATACCTTTCACAATCATGATCATCATAGTAAGTGAGAAATCCTTTCACAATAGCATCAATACTTTCCTTTCAAAACATCATCAATTCATTTACAATAACTTCATGAAAACATGCATATCTTCATAAATTCATAATTCATAGTTCATGGATTCATCATAGGATCATGGTTGAAAAACATAATTTAGGCATGGGTAAATGAAATTTCAACTAAATATCATAGATTAACATCAAGTAATGCATTAGAAGACTTTATTAATGATAATCAATCATAATTGGATGAAATCCACATTTATTGAATTGAAACCCTAACTTGAATCAATTGAAAATTGAATTGGGGAATTGAAATCCTTGGGGACCCCATGGAGGAAAGGACTCCATGAGTGAATACACACATACCTTGATCCTTTAGGCCCAAGAATAATGGAGAATTGGTAGACTTGAATGGAACCCTAGCTCTTTTCTTCTTCCTTAAACTTGAGAGAATTGGGAGTATGAATTTGGTCAAGTTTAGGGAATTTAGGAGAATGAGTTGAAATGGGTAAATTGGGGGCTTAAAACGTTTATATAGGGCTCAAAGTAGAAGGAAAACGACATAGTTTTTAAAACAATTAGAAAAAGATCCAAAAGGCCGTTAAAAATAACTTTCAAGCCTTTCCTACGGTCCCTAGGTCCTTTTACGGACTGTACTGGTCACCGTAGATAGGTTCAGAAGCTATTATTTAGAAACTATTATTTAGACCAACTTTTGACGGAACCCATGTACGACTTGTAGGTCTTCTTATGGTCTGTACATGCCATCCGTAGAAACCAACTTTACCCCTAAAAATTTCACTAAGTCTGGGACTCACCTACGAGACCTACCTACGGCTCATACAATGGTTAACGGACCGTCCTGGTGAACCATAAAAAGGGGTATTGGGACGTGATTTTTTTTTGAAATTTATTTTCCACTTCCTACGTTGCCATCTACGGACCGTAGAAGCATCTACGGTCCGTAGATGGGACCTGACACCAGAGTTCAGTTTAGAAATTTAATTTTCTCCTTTTTCCAAGTTCCAAGGTATTACAGGTAGTTTGGTGGTGAATTTGGATGGAGTCCTATTCCTTTAAAAAATGGTGTGGTCAGGTCAGGTCATAAAATACAAGATGTGTATTGATTATTTACCTAATAAAAAAAAGTAAAAATACAGGATGGCTTCCAGAGAGAAGCTCATACTTCTCTCTAAATTCTAGGAAGATGGAGAACATGTCTTTCAAGGAAGCTTTAGCTTGACCAACTTTGGATTTAGGAGGAAGATGTCATAGGAAGGAGCCATTGAGAGAGCCCATCTTCTCTCTGTCGGAAGAACATACTTTAAAGAGAAGGACTTTTGAAATCCTATTTGGTTGGGCTTTTTCTAAATGGGTAGGTTCATCGAAGGTCGTTTGAAACTGTGTAGTGGCTATGTTGAAGATTACGCAAATGAACGACACCCATTTCTTGTTTCGTTTTGTTAATGAGGAGCAAGCGCTGGAGATTCTCAATGGAGGAAAACGATGGTTCAATGGTAATTTTCTGTTTTGGACCGGTGGACAGAGTATGAAGGATGTGTTGATCCACACTTACCCGACGACATGGTGATGATCAATATGGTGGGTCTTCCAGTTCATCTATGGCGTATTGATCTGTTTAGAAAAGTTGGGATCTCTGGGGGTTTTGTGAATGTGAAATATAGCTCGCACGACATGTCTAGGGTGAGAATAATGGTAAAAAATGGGGGGAGGGTGCTTGTTTCCTTAGAGGTAGTTGATGGTGATTTGGGTTATAGAATTTGGTTATTATTGGAGTTGTGATTTGTGAAGTTGTCGATAGAAGTGGAGGAGAATAAGGAAGTAGCTAGGATTGGAGAAGCTTTAGTTGGTGGGGATGGAAATGGGGTGGCTGGCAAAAAGGTCTTTTGTTGCCGATAGTAAGGGGAAGGCAGACTGTTGTGGAGAGGAAGAGGGAAAACGATGGTAAGTATGAGAGGGAGGCAAAATGCACCCAAGGGTGTAGCCTAGTGGTAATTGAAGTGGTTGAGAGCTATGAGATCTCCGGTTCAAACTTAGCGGAGACGAAGATACTAGGCGATTCTTCCCATTTGTCCTAACCTTGGTGGGCATAGTTATCGGGTACCTGTTGCTGGTGAGAGGTCACATGTATCCTGTGAAATTAGTCGAGGTTCGCGAAAGCTGGTCCGGAAACCATGGTCACAAAAAAAAAAAAGGGGGAGGCAAAATCCTATAAAGGGGAAAAGCTTCCTTACCCATGAGTCAGTGAACAGGGGTGGAAGTAGAGAGTGGACCAGTTCAACCACTTGAAAACCCCCCTTCTTAAACCTATTGAGCTGATAGGCTCACAGGACTGTATGAATAGCCAGAACCCTAATGTTTTGGTGTCAGAAATCAAATGTCAAGTCTAGAAAACCCTTGATCGAGGTTCGACCTTGAGTTGTGAGGCATGTGCATGGTCTGGGCGCTTGATTCCAGCAACCTGGGGGCATCATAAGATGGATTCCATGGATCATGCAGCTTCAACTAGCCAGTATCTAGGCTTTGATGAGAAGGAAATCACAAATCCAGTCCGAAATGGGGGCTGTTTTGACCACACGAATTTCTTTCTGGTGTTAGGGCAATGGGAGTTGCAGAGTTTCTAGGGCTGTGCACTTGAGTAATAACATTTTATCACTCATTGATTTTGGCTTTCACAGACAATCGCATCTTCGAGACCAATTCCAACAATATCGAGGTTGGAATTAAATTCTAGTTAGACCCCGACCGCTTTCTTGGAACTAATTGATAGGCACTTTGTTTTCTATAGAACAAGCAGGGTGATTTGCAACATCAATCAAGGTAAAGGGGTAGTCACTGCCTGTGCTATAATGCACTAAAGCCCTCCAACCCACCAAAAAGTAAAATAGCCGTGGTGCCTACTTGTGACACATATGGCTTGCTATAGATGATTGTTGTCCATTATTGTTATCAAGTAAACAATATCACTTCATAAATCAAAGGCCAAAAAAAGACCATAAACAAGAAGTATACCAAAAAGTAAAGAACCTATAAAGATATATGGTTCTCTACAAAAGACACCCAATTGTCTGAACATTCCTGAACTACATGAGTGCACCAAAAATAAATAAGGGACTGCCCCCAAGGCCTAGCTCAAGTGGCAAAAGGTTGAGGATTTGTGGCTTAGGTCGCAGGTTCAAGTCCACACCATGCAAAGCCAAGCCCGGTATTTAAGTGGAGAAGGGTAGAGGGACGGGCCCATTATCCACCGAGTTTAGAAGGCTGTGATTGGTCCAAACGGCGGGTCACAGACGGATTTCTCGGTTATCAAAAAAATAAATAAAAAATAAAAAATAAATAAATAAGGGACTGGAGACTACTCCTTAACTGCCCAAAACTCAATTCTACTCCTTTAAAAGCCCTCCTATTTCTCTCTCTCCAAATGATCTACAGCAAAGCTAGAGGAACAACATTTCATGCTTTGCTCTTCTCATTGCTTCTTTCAGCTTTCTAGTAAAACCCCAGATCCTTCACAGACTTTGGCATCACCAAGACGTACCAAACCAACTGAATATATCCCACCAGAGTGTTGTAGCCAGGCTGCAGTGTAGTAGAAGATGAGCTACATCTTCACTTGCCTCTTTGCATAAGTAACACCAGCTGATACAAACAACTTTTCTTTTCCGAAGGTTTTCTGTCGTCAAAATCACCCCTGTAGCAGCTAACCATGTGAAGAAACAACACCTTCCTTGGCACCTTAGGAATCCAAATCTACTTTGCACGAAAACCTCCTTCAACCTTGCCAAAAGCTTCTCATAAAAGGACTTCACAAAAAAATCACCATTGTCCCCAACTTCCATCTCATGGTACAAGGTCTTTTGAATGGCTCACAATGCTGATGGAGCAAAACTAACAATCCTTGAAATTTGTTCACCTCCCAATCCTGGAAATCTCTCCTAAACCACAAATCCTAGAACGTATCTTCTCCTTGTTTCCCCCTAATTTGCTGGATTACCGCCTCCCTTTGACAAGGTAACCTGTAAATGCTTGGAAACTCACATGTTACCCCAAAAGCTCTCTTTACTCCCATCCCCTATCCTAAAGGATATATCATAAAAAAAAATCTACCCAACCCTTGATGATATTCCTCCACACTCCACATCCTAATGGTAATGTTAGATGATTGGTGTCAATGTAGGGATTATATCTTATTGTAAGGTTTTTGCTTTTTGGTATATTTTTGTAAATGAGTGGGTCTTGCCATTCATTGGTGGAATTTATTACGCTCTCTGTGCCACAGTTCCACTTTATGTGTCCTAGTTACTAATTGAAGTGTCAAAGGATACTTTCCTTGACCATAATTTTTTAAAATTCTTTTAAAATATTTTGAATTGTTTACTATTGTGACCTATAATACTTTTTATATAGTTTCTAAATATGTAAATTTATTTCAAAATAAATTTAAATTGGATATCCTTCTAAACATTGCAGCAGTAGAAAGCACAATGCTAAGTTTGAAAAACAACAAATCATTAATTTGTCATATTTTCTATAGATCTGTATTGGAGAAAGAGGATGCTTATCTCGGTAGTTCTTGCATATCTAATGTCAATCATGCAGGAGAGGAGAACTGATGCTTGCTGTCCCTATGAATGAAAGTAAGCCATATTGGCACATGCTGCTTCCATTTTCGTATGCAGTTGTTTCAGGTGCTGTTGGATCATGTTCGGTATTGTTTGCGAAGTCTCTGTAAGTGGAATATATGGTTCTTTGCCTTCTATGGAAGAACTGAATTTTATACCTTTGACGCTGATTACTTCTATTTGTAGTTCAAACATGTTAAGATTGTCCATGTCAAGTGGTTATTCATTGCACAGCTGGTTCACGTATTCCATGCTCCTGCTGTTTCTTAGTACAGCTGGATTTTGGGTAATAGTGATGGACTCGTTCATTGTGTTATCGTTCAATTGTTGTAAAATAGAATACTTGAAACATGTGTTATTCAACTGATTCTGTTCTTGAATTTATCATCTTCGCAGATGACAAGGTTAAATGAAGGACTTTCGTTCTTTGATGCAATACTTATTGTCCCTATGTTTCAAATCACTTGGACGTTTTTCTCCATTTGTACAGGATTTGTGTACTTTCAGGAATACCAGGTTTGCTCGTTCTCCGTGTCTACGGCAGGGCATTTCTCCTCACCCTTTCCTTTTCTAAAATGGATGTAAAGAATTAGAAATGAATGTGTGTTGGGCATAAATTGCTTGATTATTTCCTCAAACATGTTTGGGTTTAAAATAGTGTTTACAAGTAGTCCTAAAGAGGAAAGGGAAATAATTCCTAATTTTAGTTGCACAAATATAGGGCTAAACCTTTCCCATACTTACAAAGAGTAATCACTTCTCATACTACTAATTTTCAAGTTCTAACAGCCTTTCTCAAGTGGGAATGTACATATTATTTGCTCTCAACATGCCACTAATACAGATTCAACACTGGAGTTACAGTGACTTTGTGAGAATGCCTTCTAACTGATCACTGGGGTTGATAAAACCTGTCGCAATGCACCTTGACTCAATTTTTTGTTGAATGAATGACAATTTACTTCTATATGCTTTGGTCTTTCGTGAAATACTGGGTTAAAGCAATGTATGTTGCAGCTTGATTGTCACAGATCAATTGCATTGGTGCACCTCCTGTACCTCTCAACTCTTCAAGATCTTTCTTTAGGATATAAGCTTACATGTGGCCAAAGCCATTACTCGATATTCCACTGTGGCTCTTGATCTAGTTGCTACATCTTGCTTTTTGCTTTTCCAAAATAATAGATTTCCTCCTGTAACAAGAACTTAGTTCTAATTACAGAACTATTAGGTTTCCAAACCTTACCATATTTACAAGGAGTGTGCTCTTGCTATATTGACAATCTAACAATAAAGTTGGGAGAAAGATCTATGGTCTCCATTTTGGTAGTCTAGTTGATTGCTGAATCTAGGGTGACAATTGTTTCAACTTTGATTTTCAAGTGAGTTTGCAGACTAAAAACCTAAAATTGTAAATTTACACAGGTCTTTGATGCATTAAGAACGACAATGTTTATTCTTGGAATGATTTCTGTATTTGTGGGCATTTCTTTGCTTGCCCCAGATGAATCAAAAGGTATTGTCATTTTAAATCACAGGTTCTTGATAATAAAATGTGCCTAGGGCATGAAAGACTTAACAAAGTAATATCTGCAGGAGGTGAAGTGAAGGATGGTTCTTTAGTTTCAACAACTTCAAATTTGTCACAGGATGAGGAGAGGTATGTGGTCTCCACCTCTTATTATGTAGACATTGATTATTGGAGATTGAGTAGTAAATTCTTGCTTTTATCTCGTCATTAATTCCTCATGGTTAAAATTGCTTAGCAGAATGACCTGTTATTCCCTGATTCCTGCCTTTTTATTGGTATTTATGCACATGTCAGGCTGTTAATGCCATCTGAAGACTCCCAAATTAAGGATATAAGATCATTTGGACGAGTTATGCTGATGAAAGCTGCTAATATGATTGTAAAGGCAAAGGTTCTGATGGTTGTCTGTATTTACTATTCCATGAAGGATACTGCATGCTTACATATCTAAAGAATATACTTTCACACAGGCTGCATGTTCAGTATCACTAGGCTTTGGAGAAGACTCACTTCATGCATCATCAGTGCTGGTGATGCCCATGGTTTCATCTAAAATAACAGGCTTCCGAGGAGGCGGCCTTGATCGGGCAAAAATATTATCTGTTCGAGGACCAGGTTGGAACAAATTCGCAGTTGATAAAGATAGTGTGACAATCCTGGAGACAACTGCGATGTTGCCCCAAGGTATCAACTTGGACTAGGAGAGCGTTGCATTGGTTTGTGGAGATGAACATGCCAATGGTGTTTATTTCTTCTTCCTTACGGAGAATTGTGTCTCTACTTCCCATTTACTAATTGTACACTTTATTATTCCACTCGTAGTCTGTCAGAAGGTAGCAGATCTGGGACGGGGAGGGGAACAGCATATGTTTGAAGAGGTAGGGCTAGCTAGCATGATTTGTAAGGGGAATATACTACGTTGATGAATGTTCATTTATCTCTTTTAGAGGCATAATCTTATAAATTGTTTTTTGTAGTTTACGAGAATACTAGGTTTGACTGTAAGGCAAGACATTCTGCATTAGCTGCTGGCTGTTGATAGTTTGAGCTCGCGTGATTGTTTTACTAGTGTAATTAATGTTCTGGTTTCCTCTGTCTGGTGACTGGCGCATATGATTCTGGCTGCAACCTAATCAACTACATAGCCTTAAACAGAGAATTAAATGGTCTTTTAGAATCATGAACTCTAGATACACTAGCATAGTCCAGAATTTCGATAAATGGCAGTACAGTATTTAAGCAGGAAGGAATGGGGTGGGACAAATAATAACGATGTGAAACTTGGATGGCCCATAGAGAGTTACGTAGTAACAAGGCAAACACTAAACAGCTTAACTGGAATTATTTGCAATCATTTCTGTAAGTTAGACGTGAGTTTGGTAATTTAGTAGGCATGTTCTACATTTATATGAAGTATAAAAAATATTTTACTCTCCATAAAATAGCTCCAAAATATTATTCATATCAACTTCTCAGCAATCAGAGTACACTTTTTTCTAACCATTTTTTAAGTTTGAGTTTATTTTAGAGATAAGTGTCAGAAATACATTGAAATTATCTTTTTTTTTTTAGTTTCATACCTAAACTAAACACACCTCAGCGGTGTATGTAATGCACTCTCTTTTATTTGAAAAAACATTGACACATAATATTCCACATGGATTAAATCTTTCACCTTGACAAAAATTAAATAATAAACTATTAATATTAATTAAAAATTAAAGATTTAAGTATCACTATCCCGAAAATTAATATTTTTTAAAAAATAAAATTTAAATTAATTTTCTT
>NC_064293.1:50496208-50584802 GCF_019186545.1 Solanum stenotomum
CCCCCCCCCCCCCCCCCCCCCAACCCAACAATCCTCTATCCTTTTATTTTTTTAAAATTTCTTTTGTAAAAATTCATACTTCACCCCACAACCACCCACCCACTCATTCCCCCCAAAAAATTGATATTATTTTATTTTTTAAAAAATAAAAATTCTACCACATCCTATTTAACTCTCTGCTCCTAATTATTTTTATTTATTTTTTTACATTTTTCTCATTTTGTGTTAGATATGTACATATATTTTTAGGAATAATTTTTCTACTTGTGTACCGAATATAACATAAATAATTTTTTTTTAAAAAAGTCGTGTGGCAGCAAGTAAAAAATATTTTCGATACGTAATATCTAACACAAAACGAGAAAAAGATTGAAAGCGGAAGGTTAGGTGGAGTGGGTAAATTTTTTTTTTTTAAAATATAATAATATCTAAATTAGTATTTGAAGATGGGGAAGTTAACAAAATTAAATTCTTTTATAAAAGAAATTCAAACAAAAAAATGGAGGGGGGGGGGGGGGGGGGGGGGGGAAGGGGGAGTGTATAGTGAAGAGGAAGTGATGAAATGGGGTAAGAAAAATATTTTACATTTTATTTTATAGAAAAAAGTATTTTTTTGGGATAATAATTTTTAATCTTTGATTTTAACTAACACATAATTTATTTAGTTTTTGTCAAGGTGGAATATTTTGTCTATGTGGAGTGATGTGATAATTTTTTTAAATTAAAGAGAGTATATTACACAATACACACTATGGTAAGAGTGTTATAAAAGAGAGAAATGTGTTTCTCAAACTAATAAGTGATAGTTTATGTATGAAACACACTATCTCAATAATTTAGGTATGAAACTTAAAAAAATGGGATAATTTAGGTGTGTTTTTAACCTTTATATTTTTGTTTTATCAGTATAGTCCTACTTTTTAATATTTAATGATTAGTGGTTGGTGCAAAATGCATTAGTGTCATCCTCGGTACCAATTTCAATTGTGCCAAAAGTTCTGCAACATAAGCACATGATAGATTATAAAATTTTAAACTCCCCTACCCAAACAAAAAAAAGAAGCTAAATGCATATCAATTGTGCTAGACGGTAAAAATAAACCGGACAAAAGTCTTCTCTACCCTTAGCCACCCCTTCTCTCCCATCTATATACCCTCCTTAAAAAGGAGATCCTCCAATTCACATTCAGACATTAAATAAGAAAGTCTTCCAACAACCAAAAAGGCGACTTTGGAAAGTAAGATTTGTTAGAATAATCATTATCCTCCATTTTATTTCTCTTTTGATGATTCTTTTACCCTACTAACCAATTGTCATAAATGGGCCATCAGTGCCTCGTTGATATGTTGTGTATTACAAGACTGATTTCTATATTACAAAATTGGGGATACTGTACAATGTACATTGGTACAAAAAATGCACAAATTCTCCAAGAAGTTGAGACTCCTGGAGAAGAATGATTCTGCATTCCAGGACAAAACTCAACTTAAATAGAATGAAGATGCCGCAGTTCCAATATTATTGAACCTATGGCAGCAATTGCTCAAATTTCAAGTAAAATTTGGAGAATTGCGATGCCCATCAGCAAATTCTCTCACTAAACGCTTTAGAATTCTCCCCCCTTTACCTTGCATATGCCCATAATCACTTGTTCCTCCAACGTTTCGCCTGCTCTCAATATAGTCTGAAGCAGCAGCAGCAAGTGCTTTAATCCAGAGAGGGACCAAAGACTCTACTTCGCCATGCTTTAGGTACTCAGCTGGTAAATTGTGTACCTGGAAAACGATTATTGGTCACACAAAAGAGTGTTTTGATACAACTCTCCCCACAAAAACATTGTCTCAATGCAATTCTCTCAACTTATCATAGTAGCAATATCACATCTGGAGAAGGAAAGAGAATCAACCTGCTAATGGGGTTGAAATAAGTGACAGAATAGCACACTGAATAAAGCTAATATGTAAGAAAAACATTTTTTCTTATAGAAGTAACAAATGATGACCATTTCATAAGGCTCATATAAGTGCTGCTTTCCTTCTAGGAAGTTTGCTGTGCATGAGCAGCAGGATCAGTTTTGATAAAATAAATGAGAAAGGCACTTAGGAGAGAGATAGATAAATAGTGATAGAGAGAGAGAGGACTGACTGCAGAATGGAGCCATCCATGTAAGGAATCCCAACAAAGATGAGCCTTCCAGGTGGTTCTTTCACTTAAATTGCACATAGCAGCCAATTGCTGCAAAAGTGTTGCAGACTTGTGAACCTGTTAAGGGAACAGTGTTAGCGAAAACGACAACATTGTCAAAAAGACCATAAAGATTGAAATCATCCAACTGTAGTGTTCAAAGACTCCTGCTTTTGTTCCAAATGGCTTAGGATGCTCCAATAATAATAGCGAGCCACTTGATCCTCATGATAATATTTCCTAGTAAAAAAGGATCCCATTCTGGCAAAATTGGTTCTACACGATCTTGCATATATGACATTTGAATTGTAATTCAAAGATAAGACTCTAGCAACCTACGGCATACTTGCAAAATAAATGCTTTTGATACAAAGCAACCTGCACCAAACTTGATTGCTACCAGTTCTTTCTATAGTATCTCGAGGAATAAACATGAGCTGGTTCAATTTACCCTTGACATTGCAGAAACACCAAGTAAAGCATACATTAGGTTTGACACTAGGCCATCGCCGCTGTGAGATATGACTTGTATTGCCATAGCATCAATTGAACTATCAGAAATACCAACTATGCCTTCCAGTTCAGAACCATGCGTAAGGGATTCAACCAAAGCATTTAAGCCAGTCTCTAGGAAGCCTGAAGCACAATATCAAGTTAAGAGTTTCTCATTTAGACTAGAATAACAAATAATTAGATGTATAGAACCGCATTTTTACTAAAGGTCAGAATCAGAAGAAAATTTCGATATGATGAATAGGCTATACTCAACAGACATAAAATCATATAAAAAAATGTGAAAATTCATTATGGTGCACTATCTAATGGACTTCACAAGATTTAGATTATGGATAAGGATCTGATCAAGATATTTTCATGTTTCACTATGACTTGTGGTTCTCATTAATAGCAGATCGTATTGGAAATATTTAATGTAGCAAGTTTCAACATTTAACATATTGCTGGATAGGGTAGCAGAGATGGTTCAGTGACGACAGCCTAAGCATTTTTGTTTCAATCACCTTCAGCAGCTCAAGTAAGATGGACACGACAATTCATCAAGTTCACAAGTTTCAAGATAGAGAAACCTTGTGGAATTTGACATTCAGAAGAAATCTACAAGATTAGGAGATAGGAGGAATTCTAGAACCTTATAGAATTATTATTTTATAACAAGAATATTTGTCCAAAGGGATAGTTGGAAATGCAAAGAGATGAAAATAAATTTATTTCAACAAAATTCTTCTTACACAGGCGACTAAAAATGTGAGGACACTAGTTACCCACACCTACCAGTTTGGATTCTCAGAACGTCAAAAAAAAACATGTTTTCTCACATGCTTTGCAGCAATAGGTCTATTCTAATAGCAGGAAACTTTTTAAAAAAAGATTAACAAACATGTGCCAATATGGGTCAAACAGAGGATTCAACATCAAGTTCTAGAATTGACAGGTTTTTGTTATCCACTGCATGGGAAGAGACGGTTCCAAGTAAACCCCTTTGCCTAGATTGACTGTGGACCATTTTCCAATTTTGTTGGATGAAGCAGAGGAAGACACACAAATTCCCCCTACAGATCCGAGAACATGTGTTTAAGTGACAAACTTTGGAGATAGATGATGGGATGGTGGAATGGTCATCCGGTTACTGACAAGTCAAAATGCCAAGAAATTGAAATTGTTGCAAGGGGAGATAAGTGTGTGGAATAAGGAGGTGTTTAGGAGGCTTGAGGTGAAAATGAAGGGGATTCTGACAAATTAGGGAAGCCAATGATGGTTGGAGGGCAGAAGGACTTGGGAGGTAAGAGAGGAAGAGAGAAAAAAGGAATTGAAGAGGGTGTTAACTAGTTTGGCCACTCTAAGAAACTAGTTGGAAACAAAAATTGAGGGCATTAAATTTGGGAAAATTATCAAACTAGTCAAAATTAGCAACTTATTTATGGAAAATAGCTGTAGTTTCAAAATATTATAAAAAAGAGCAATATGTTCTTTTTACAAAAAACACTTCCCCTCTCTCTCTTGCCCTCTCCTCTTTCTCTCTCTCTCCCTTGCCTCTCCTCCCTTTCTCTTGCCCTCTCCTCTCTCTCACCCCCCTCTCTCTCTCTGTTTTTCTCTCTCCTACCAATAAGAAGAAATACATTTAAATTTATTATGTATCAATTGTATTCAATCAAATATAGGTGAGAGTTTTGTATTTTATTTCAATTGTATTCAAAAAAATGTATTTTGTATTTTTTGAATCAATTATATTTGTATTCATACGAATACAACATGCATTTATATCCTCTCTGTCAAATGTATTTGTACCCAATCAAAGAGAGGATGAATAAAGTTGTATTCGTTGTATTTCAAATACAATTGACAAGATACAATTGATACAAAATACAGAATACAATGCAAAAAAAATACAAAATACAATCATCTCTCCTCCCTCTCTTGATCTCGCTCGCCACTCTCCTCTTAATATGTATTCATTTTGATATAAATCAATTCGTATTTGTATTCTTTTTCTCCAAAATCAGCGAAAAAATACACTCTCTCCTCGATATCGCCTACCTCTCTCCTTTCCCCTCCCCTAACATTTTGCTATTATCCATTATTAAGCAAACTATATCTATAGAGTCCTATTTAAGGCCTAATGTTTGCTATTTTTGCAAGTTTCCCATTAAATTATGGTTGGAGTAGGGGAACTCTAATACTAATTTCTTTCAAGATAGAGGTGAAAAATAGGAGAAATTTTACAGAGATGATAGAGGTAGATTGGGTGGTGTGTACATGAGAGACTGTATAATAGGCTATAGTGGGGTTCTACCAAGTTTATTTATGGAAGAGGTAGATTGGAGAAAAAAGTCATGAGGGATGCAATTTAAGCAAATTTGGGATAAGAAGAGGGAGTGGATGGAGAGGGCAATTGGGAGGAGGAGGTGTGGGAGGTAGTAGAGGGTTACACAGGCTCGGATCCTATTTTTATGATATTTGACTGGACACAAAACTTAAGTAGTTAGTGTGCCTTGTGGATCATATACGTGGTAATGGAAAAAACAATAAAGAATGGACAAGAAGTTGGCGATTAAAAAATATCCAATAAAATTAAAATTTGAAGAGAATAGCAGTCATGGAGTGGCTAACTGTGTTATCTAACGTTATTTTTAGGATGTCAAAAATGGCTGAAGAATGGAGGTGGAGTACAAGTATCCCATAGTACAAGAACAAGGGTGATATTCAGAATTACAACAACTATCGGATAAGAGTATCAAGTTGCTAAGTCACACTAGGAAAGTTTGGGAAAAAGTGATGTAACGGTGAGGAAATATGTGTTATTACCAAGAACTAATAGGGTTGCACCATTTATCAACCCTTAGCCAATTTTTATTTGCCTTGATGATAGATGAACTGATGCGGCACATCCAAGCGGAGGTGCCATGGTGTATGTTATTTGCAAATGACGTCGTATTAATTGACGAGATACATGACGGAGTTAATGCTAGGCTGGAGGTTTGGAGACAGACCTTGAAGTCTATAAAGGTTCAGGTTGAGCAGGACTAAGACAATACTTGGAGTCAAGTTCAATGACGTAATTCATGAGGCAGATGTGAAAGTGATTATTCAGACACAAGTCATCTCCAAGAGAAAAAGTTTCAAGTACCTTGGATCAATAAACCGAGGAATGCGGAGATTGAAGATAATGTTACACATTGCATCGTAGCAGAAAAGATGAAATGGAGGTTTGCATCTAATGTCTTGTGTGATAAAGATGTGCCACCAAAACTTAAGGGTAAGTTTTATTAAGTGGTTCTTAGACTTGTATGGGCAGAGTGATGGCTAGTCAAGAGTTTGCACGTCCAAAAGATGAAAGAATCGGAAATAAGGATGTGAAGATGGATGTGTGCGCACACTAAGAGAGATAGGCTTACGAACAAAGATATTCTGTACAAGGTGTGAATAGGAGATGCACAAATGACTCAGTGAGCCGGTGTGAGAAGTTGGCTATGGTGGGTATGATGAGGTAGAGGTAGGCTGAAGAAGTACTCCCCCTGTCCCTACTTACTTGTCCATTTTTCCTTTTTTAGTTGTTCCTAATTACTTGTCAATTTTGACAAATCAAGAAAGGACAATTTTTTACCTATTATACCCTCAATTAATTACTTTGAAAAAGGTTGAACTTCTTGAAAATCTTAAGTTTTTAATTCATCCACTTCATAATTAATAGGGGTAAAATGATAAACTCACTATGTCAATAATTGTTTTCTTAATAGGTGTGTCAATTCAAAAGTGGACAAGTAATTAGGGACCGAGGGAGTATAAGGGAGAGATGATCAGACAATAAATGACACAACTACAGCTTACCGAGGTTTTACCCTACATAGGAGGGTATGAAGGTCTAGGATTAGGGTAGACGATTAATAGGTAGTCGAGTGTTATCTAGTTCTCTTTAATTAGTATTATGATTATTCCTCTCCAACTATCTTATTCTTTGTTTTTATTACTTATTGCTTCTTGTGCTTCAGTTGTCGTATTATGTGTTGTTGCTTCTTTACTATTGTAGTTCCTTTTCTTACTGATTTTGATATGCATATTTAAGCCAAGGGTCAATCAAAATCAACCTCTCTACCTTCACAAGGTAGGGGTAAGGTTGCGTACGCACCACCCTCTCCAAACCCAACTTGTGGGATTGCATTGGATATGTTGTTGTAAATTACAGAATATATATAATTGGTGGAATGATGTCAAACATTTTCAAACTCCCCAAATAGAAAGAGGGTACTCTCTCGGCTTGAGCTTTCCAGAGGTTTTCTTTTTAGTCTGGATAATGGGCTGAATAAATTTGTTTCAACCTCATCAGTTACAAGATGCAATGAATTCTTTTGACAAGTTTAGGTGCTAAAAGTGCATATAATAGTGGTCGATATAATTAACACATAACGTGTGTGTTTATATGTGTGTTTGTATATATATATATATATGGCTCTTGAGGTTGGGTTAGTTGATAACAATGGGTGTATGACCACTTCCTGCATTCTTTATGCATGCAGGTATGTGCAACACTTCAGGGAAAATGAGAAGTTAGATAGTTTTACATTTGCTTTCTCCCAACAATTCTGTAGCAGGGCCAAGGGGGAGGTGTTGGAGACTGGCGCCATTCTAATAGGTTGGAGATTTTGAGAGAAGTCTTAATGAATCTTTCACAGCCATCATCCAAGAAGGGAGGAAACGCCGAGTATCAAAGGCAATAGACCTATTAGTTTAGTGAGAAGATTTTATCAGATCATTTCAAGGTTCTTTCCAATAGACTAAAAAAGGTCCCGAACTAGATAGTGTCTACTTTATAGAATGCTTTGAGTAAGGTAGACATATTGTAGATACAGCTTTGGTGGCAAATGAACCAGTAGACTCCAGAAGTAAGCCAGGAGAACTGTATTTGTTGTGAAAGCTAGACGTTGAGAAAGCATATGTCTATGTCAACTGGAATTACTGGATTTTATTCTGCTGAGTATGAGCTTTGAGTACAAGAGGAGAAATGGATCAAAATTTGCATATCTATCGTCAGATACTCGGTATTTGTGAATGACCGTACATGCAGATTTTTTGGTAGCTACATGTTTACATTAGTTGTGGAAGAGCAACAAGCAGAATGATGGATAGAGTAGTTGTATAGGGACATTTGAGCAGCTTCTCAGCAATGTTCAGAAGTCAAGGCATCATTAGAGTGACTCACCTATTATTCACGGATGACACATTAGTTCTTTTTGATGCTGATAGGATACAATTGGAGTAGAGGCAGCAACCGAAAATCTGAGAAAGAGGATCACCTATATTAGTTGGTGCTTCATTTGCGAAATTCGGGGAGGATGTGGACCACCTCCTATAGCATTTCCAGGTAGTTCACGAATATGCTGGAAGATATTGAGATGTCTTGGAATATAGTGGACCATACCCGAATGCCAGAAAAGGATGATTAATTAGTAGGGCAATCAAGCGAATATGTTAGGCATGTGTGTTAGATCTTATATAAGTTGTATGGAGAGAGGAACAAAGGGGTTTCAAAGAAATCAAAATGATTTTGTACATTTGAAGAATAGCCTTTTATCTTTAATGTATTTTTGATGTACCCATGAGGTTCCTATTTGTATGGACAATTGAGTGTCTTTCATAGAGAAGCATTTATTTTTGTAGCTTTTCCCATTCTTCAACGAAATTATCTCTTGATATAAAAAGATTAAAATGTGTAAGCTAGCGATTCATGTGCAAACTTTCAAGTGAAGATGTAGACATTTGCTAATGCGTTGTCCATAAGAGCTTGTTGTGGTGGACAATGCTAAATCTGTTTGGAGTACAGTGGCCAATGTCGGCAACTGTAAAAGATGTGATGTAAGTTAGACCTATAAGAGGAAAAGAAGGTGTAGAACATGTGATGTACCTCTGCACGCTCTTATGCTGTATATAGAGGGAAAAGAACTTAAGAGTTTTAAAAGATGTACAACTTAGGTGCATGACACTGCACTAATATTAGTTATTAATTTTTGTCCACCCATGAGATCCATCTTCATGTAAGTGCTCTACTTTTTATGATATATGTATATTGAGATTTTCCCACTATACTAACAATATTATTATTTTATTAGAAAAAGACATATCTTTCTGTAAAATATCTACTTTTTATAACACTTCATACTGAGATATTTTGACAACATTAACAAAATTATTATTTCGTCAGGAAAAGGTTCATCAACTTGAGGAAGGGGATGGGGCTGAAAAAGTTGTGTTATCCCTTGATATTTTATCACAAAAATATAATCAACTAAAACATGCAGGAACGCTTGCTGAGAGAGGAGCAACGCCTGAATAGTCGTCCAGAAAGTAGCGGCACCAATTGCTGAAGGGAGGAGTAGAGAAGAAAAGAACACATTGGACATGTGGCAACATACAGTGGTTGGCATCGCTCACTGGTCGTTGAAGATATTCGAGTCTACCAAGATTGTAGGGGGTCGTTTGGTACAAAGATGCATAATGCAGGGATTAGTAATACATGGTTTAGTTTTTATCAAGTGTTTGTTTCATTGCTTCCCACCTAATCTTGTGTTTGGTTTAAAACTCTATAAAAAGTTTCTTTCCTATTATACTCTTGAGTTATTATGAGATTTCCTATGTCATGTAATTGGGTCAAGGTAGATAATTGCCGGACAATATTATTTTTTGTGGCCTTCTAACTAGGTAGGAGAAGAATAATGTTGTCGCCATGTTTGCTATTTTCTCACTTGAATTATTTGAGGATAAAACTCTACAAAAATCTTCTTTACAATTATATCCTTGAATTTTTGTTGGATTTTCTATTTCATTTAACTAGTCAAGTTAAATACTAAAATATAAGAAAAAATATTATTATTTTTTGAGGTGCGATGTGCCACTACGGACATCATTGATAGCACAATGTATTTCTGATTTTTTGTTGGTCAAATATACCTTAAACTTTACATAGATTTAAGGCTACCTAAATTGTTCAAATACCTAAAGCTTATTAAAAAAAAAGAAAACAAATAGTTCAAGTGGTCAATCGACGAATTACATTTAAGAAAAATCCAAAAATAAAATCAACCCAATATAGCAAATCAAACATGGAGAAAAAAAATATTAGTTTGTGAAATCATCAAATTACATTGAACGAATTTGAAGAATTAAAAGAACATTTATAACCATTCCAATATAAATAAAAAAGGACACTAAATTACAAAAGAAATTTAAGTAAAGGGATTGGGGGATAGTTTAGTCATTTAGGGGTCTTATCCAAGGATTCTCAAAACTTTAGATTAGTTATCCCTCCTTTTTCTAGGGTTAAAATAAGACTTCATATGGGGTATAACTAATCCGTGGATTAAGTTATAAATAAAGTAACCAAACAAAGTTTTTGCTGGACTAAATTTAATCCATGGACTATTCTAATTAATACCGTCTACAAAACGGGTCCTAAAGGTTGTGATGCAATATGGAAAACTATATTACGCTAGTAAACACACTATAATTAAATACAAGTATTTGAAGATAAAAATCTTTTTTAGGATAAAAATCCTCAAGGGCCAGTGGTGCATGGTCTGAAACTCCAGATAATAGTCCGCTCTCTAATCTGTTCACTAAAAACCCTGACATTTACTTGCGGTAGGATTCGAACCTGTAAGGTGTGCCTAACCCCCACATCACAAGCTACACTCTTACTACAAGACCAAAGCCCTAGGGGCTCCTAAGATCAGTGTTTTGAAAACCAAAAAGTGCAAAAAAGTGACAAGGTCCATAGGGCTTAAAACAAAAAGCAAGAAGTGAAGCACACAATGTAACGGAATTAAAAAATATTAAACATACATGAATTTAGCACAATTAAAATGAAATTGTAATTAAATAATTAATTTCAGCATCCAACATACAATAATCTCAATATTAATCCAACCCCTCAAAGTTGAGATTCAAAGAAGCGACATTCTTATTAGACTTACTTTTTGCACCATTGTTTGAGGTGCAAACTTCTCTATATTGCATGTCTTAACCCATGAAGCAATAATCGCTCGCTTCACATACTATGTTTTGAATAATACTGCCGAAGATATCCTATAGAATATCCTACAATTTTCTTTTTGATGACCAAATATTCTACAATTCTAAAATTGTAGAGAATATTCTACAACTTTTTTCCTTATTCAAGTACAATAAATCTAGATATGTATGAATATACGCACATATTCTCTATATATTCTAACAAAGATCAATAGTATGTAGAAAATTAGGTGCCACAAAATGAAAACAGTTAATGAAATGTTAGCAAAAGTTATGCAGGATATTTGATGGGTGTGGGGACTTCAACTCATTTTCCCGACTTACATGACATAAATGACATTGCTGCCAGTGCTGCGCCACGGTGCATAGCAGTGCAACATATAGCTGCCTTTTGAAATGATAATTCAAGGATGGAGCCAGAAACTACTAACACTTCCTGAGACACATCCAGAATAGAAGGTGTCAAAGTTACAAGTTGTTTCTCTAATTATGAAAACAAAATAACGACGTACATGCTCTATTTTTTTTTTTAATAAGCACCTGCATATAGGTAAACAATAATGGAAAAACCATAAATATCACTGCCATATTTTCATGAATGAGATGAGAAGAAAAACAGATAAGATAGACAAAGAGCAAAAATAAATATAAGCAATGATGATGAAAGGAAGACAATTTTGGGAGGTGAGAAACACAAAGCACAGAACAAGCAACAGAGCTACAATTAGGTCTAATACACTTGTTTGGAAAAGATCACGGGCAAAGGAGCTAAACTGGTTGTATTTGCCCTTGAACTTTGCAAATGGTTTAAATTTGCACTTTAGCTGCTAATGTTAGCCCATAAGGGAAAAATCGACGACTTTGGGTAGGGCAGTTAACAGTGGGAAAACTTGTTCCGTTTCACATAGTTTGGGGGAATATTTTACTCTTTATCCATTGATAAAAGTATAAGGGTGATATAAGAATAAAAAACTATAACATAAAATGTTAAATCATCAGATATTAATACGTAATAAAACATGCATTTGGTTGGAATCTTTTCACCTGAAGGAATTATTTTCCTCATATTTCAAGTTCCATAATCAAAATCAGTGTTTGATTACTACATGTAAGAATCAACTTTTTAACTAAACCTGTACTTCTCAGAGACCCTGTCTGGTTTGGATTACGTTGCAGATTTAATCAGTTTTCCTATGATTCATTATTGTACAAAAAAAAAGTTTAAAACTTGCAACTGTGATTTTAATTAATTTTGTGTTCACATATATATAAACATAGGAAAAAGGTAACCAAAAACCTTCAGAGAGCAGCGGATGAAAATAGACGCGAAATTAGCAAAGGCCTCCACCAGATCAGGCTCTTGATCACATATATATGAGGAAGTAAGAGCCATAATTGATGTTGACTTGGAAAATCTTTCAAAGATACTGACAAAAAGATGTCCATATTCTTCTCTACTGCCAAATTCCTCAATGAGAATGGAAGCTGCAAAAGTTACTGATCAGCTGAGACAAAGGTAGTTGTATTGGAAATATGAGCAACTCAGCTAAGTTGACAGTTGCCAACTCTTACGACTATCAAAAGAAGATCAGATTCAAGCAGGAAAAGACACAATGACCTAAAGCTGTTTCCTGGTATAAATTTCCACAGCCAAAAAACCAGTTAAAGCCTTTGCTACAGCACTGAAACTGAGACTTGTTCTAAGCAAAGTTCAGAGAAATAATGATACTGGTTTTGCAAAAGGGCATAGGGGAAGTAAAACACATCTAAGAACGAAAAATTGTACACGTCAAAGCTTTGAAGCAATCTATAACACTCTACCTGTTCTTATGTAGCAGTCATGGCTTTGGAATGATACAAAGTTAGTCGATAAACAATTAAGCACTCCTGGCAAAACAGACGTGAAGTGCTGACCTGCAAATGTAATGCACCCAAGCAGTAAGTAATTTATGTGATCAAGGTCTCAACTTTCTCTAGGAAGATACTATGTACAAAGAGACTTTCAGTAAATAACCTGTTCTTGTATTGGTTTGGAAACCTATATTACCTTGGACTTTTAAATGGCTTATATGTATACTTGGAAGAGTGGGGGCAGGGGATTTTTGAGGTTTTGGTGGTTGGAACTTATCTTTCTTGACTAGAATTTGATTGGTTATTCATACCGATGTTAAACTGACAAGATATTACTGTGGGTGACCATAATTGAGGCTTGGCTGCTATAAATGAGGTTTAAGGTGAGTGGGAGCCCTCTCTTATGGTTGCTTTCAGGGCTTAATTGTGTTGTATGTAAACATGGTCCTATTTGTTGTGTTTGGACATGCTTGTATATGCATTTGACTAGTCTTAAATGTATAAGAGACTACACATGTGTGGTAACTGTATCACCACTTATTTATTGTGAAACATGTTGTACTTGCACTTGATAAACTCTATACATGACCAAAGACATTCTTATACGTGACATAAATGTATCAGTAAGTATCTTGTATTGAATAAGGCTATGGGATGGCGGGGATAATGGAGTTTTTTCTATTAAATCCAATTATGAAAAGCCTTGGGGCAGCAAGAGTCAATTTTTTCATCTTCCGGAGTGGATTCCAAGGGTACCGAGAAAGGTGGGCTTTCACTTGACTAGAATACGTGGTGTACGGGTTACGTCCCGACCACTTCTCCGACAACTAAGAATAAGAATTTGAGGAACAGGAAGATTACATGTGGCGGTTGGTGCTTGATGTGTAAGAAGCTTGCAAGAAGACATGAATCACCTCCTTTTACATTGCCGAAGAGCATCTCGCTTGCGGTTGCAAATATTGTCACGGTTTGGTCTTTACAGGGTGATGCTAGATGCGGTTAAAGAGAAAAACGTTTAATCTTTAGATGAAGGAAGAGAAGACGTAGAGCATGAAATGTTACTCTACTAGCACTTAAGTGAATCACATATAGAGAGAAAAATGGAAAGCTTTTGATAGAGAAGAGAAGGATTTAATAAACTTGAGAAGTAACTTCTTATACCTTATTTCCTTTTGGTGTACCCATGAGGTTTTTACAATATAGAATTATTGTTTGTAGAGAACCATATGTTTTTGTAAGGTTTTCTACTTTTTGGTATAGTCCTTGTAAATGGGTGACTCCATGCCCTCCAATAACAAAATTTTATTACCTTGTATCAAAAGAACCATATGTTTTAATAAGGTTTTCTACTTTTTGGTATAGTCCTTGTATATAGGTGTTGCCATGTCATTCTATTAGATAATTTTAATACTTTATATGTATAAACAAAGGCAATGGATTGCTTGTACTCGCAAAACAGTGAGGCTACCTACATACTTGAACTAATACACAGGCAAATTAGATGCTCATAGGTTATGGGCGGAGCCACCTTAGCTTATGTGATGTCATCCGTCACTGCTTCATCGGATAGTTTTGCTATACATATGTATATATGATTAACAAGCAAGATTAAAAAAATTAGATAAAAGGAATAAATGACACCCCTTGTTACAATGGAAGTCTCAGCTCTCACGGTTGAGCGTTAATTTTATTTTGGAGATATCATGGGATCGATTCTTAGAGCTACTTGTGTGTATCTTTTTAAAAGTTCTGAGCAATACAAGGCTTTGCGCCTCAGTAGTTGTATTAGTTATTTTTGTGGCTCATACACTGCAAGAAGTCCATGCGCACCTTGACTAATTCCACGGGATACTTGCCACCTCCCACCAGCACAGGTCCTAGATAAAGTCCTTTTGTATATTATGATGTCATTATAGTGAATTGTTCATTTATTTTGTTTTTATGCACTCACTGAAGGAAGAGCACGAAGAAGCGGTCAACAAGATTCTAAGATATATGAAAAGTTCACCGGGGAAATGATTGTTTTTCAGAAAAGGTCAAGATAGAGGCATTGAAAGCTTTACAGATGCAGATTGGGTAGGTTCTACAATTGATAGGAGGTCTACATCAAGATACTGTACTTTTATCTAGGGAAATCTTGTGACTTCGAGGAGTAAAAAGCAGAATGTTGTAGCCCGTAGCAGTGCTGAAGCTATATATCGATCTATGACCCATGGGATCTGTGAAATGATTTGGCTTAAGAAGATGATGGAAAACTAAAAAAACTGTTTGTGTTACTAATGAAGTTGTACTGTGACAACAAAGCCGCCATTAAGTATTAATCACAATCCAGTTCAACATGACATAACAAAGCATGTTGTAGTGGATAGGCACTTCAATAAAGAGAAGATTGAAGAAGGAAACATGTGCATGCATTTGTCCCAACAAATCAACAAATTGCAGATATTTTTACAAAAGGCTTGTTTAAACCAAAGCTTGAAATTCTCGTAAGCAAGTTAGGCATGAAAGATATTTACAAGCCAACTTGAGGGGGCGTGTTGATTTGTAAATATCTAAGTGTGGTTAGATATGATTTTGTAGGATTTAAATTGATCTAACAAAATCATGTCTGCTATATTATTAAATAAGTTAGGATATAAGAATCATCCCTTGATTCTCAACTCTCCTAGAATTAAGGAATCTAATTGCTAGCTAGTTTATTTTTCTATATTATAAATTTGTATCTCTATGGATGAATAAAATTGTACAATTTCGGTACCAAAACTTACACCTTATATGTCGACACCGCTTATGAGAAATCCTACATACGCCCCTGCATATGGTGGAGCTTACCCTATCCAGCCATTCCAGAAGTTGGGGTTGGTAGCATATAGGGCTCCCTAGCTACAAGGGATTAGGAGAGCAACGACTAGTTGAAGTACATTTAATGAACCCCCAATTGATATGTTATATGCAATGTGTACTGAAAGTACCACAGTCAAAAATATATTAGTTTATATGTGGAACTATGTACTTTTGTATTTCGAACTTGCATATTGCTTGTCCACCTTGGACTGAGTAATCATTCGCTATTCCTGGTCTGCCCTCTCTTTCACAGCTTAGGAGTACACATCGATGAGCTTAAGTAAGCCTTTTTGACTAATACACTTTGTTGATGTGGCTCGCCCCTCTTCTTACATTTTACAGACGTTGAATTGGGTTACTATTGAATTGATAATTGCCAATTGGCTTTGACATGTCATTTCACGACATCTGTTGGATAACAAATATTTGGATAGTCAGTTGCTTATAGTATTATATCTGAGATATACTTAAGTTTATTATCGAATTAGGCCTACTAGGTGACAATTTTAGGTACCAATTTCTAATGCATGTCCACAAGGTGACAAAATTTACTTGTATAAGTATGGAAAAGGAAAAGTTGTAATTGGTAAGCCTGTCGATCTTGGGGAAAATTTCACCTTCATCAAATAAGTTGAATGCTGGTTTTAGAGATTTTTTTAAAAATAAATCAGAAAAGAAGTACCCGATGACTGAATTGCTTGGGAAAGAGCTCTGCATGCTGCCATAGATAGAATAGCATTTCCAATGTGCTCCGACTGAAAAAGTTTTTCTAACATTTGCCAGAATACTCCTAGCAGCGCTACAAGAGGATCATCCACATCCGAACCAGCAGAAGACTCTGTTGACAGATGGCTGAATAAAGTTCCCAACCTGACCAATTGGCCAAGGCTTTACTACATAGAAAGGTATACGGATGGAAAGCAAAGACCAGCAAGTAATTCATAGAAGTCCTTTACAGAATGGGGAAAAAAGTTTAGATTCTTCCCAACCTTCATAGAACTAGTGTTTTTGCAGAATCTACGTCCAATACCTTGTTTTAGACTCTTCGTGGTAATTAAGACAGACATAGAGAACAAAATGATAGAAAGTATAGCAGCGATTAATACACGTGATCATACACATACTGCAGATAAAATTCTAAAAGACTAATAATCGAATTTTGCATCAGTCATGTGGAGGGGATTGGTTCACTTCTCAAGTAAATGCTCTGTAAGGACTCAATTTTGTATGAAATGTCTCATACCAGGTTTCACACTTTTGGGAAGAAAAAGAAGGTAAAATTTTATCACACTTCTTTTAAAAATAGGATGCTACCAGGAAATGTTCAGATGGTGTATTGGTCGAAAGATGGCAGAACATTTCAAAATTGGTATGCTTCTGTGCCAATGATAGCCTTGCACTGCAAACTAGTGAGCAGAATAACATAGAACATGATCTTTGTGAATGTTACATTTCAATTTCTCTCCGTGGCTATGGCATGCAAACCTTGATAAGAAAAATATCTGAACTAATGCAGATGCAAAAAATAATAACGTAGCAATAGGTTCAAACCTATGTAAACCTCTTCTTGCAGCATTAGTCAACTGAGAATAAGAAGCAGGATTATGCCTTAAAGAGTGGCCTTGATTTTCATCAATCTGAAACAGAGAAATTCATTCTCAGTTAAGGTAAGAGCTTAGAGGACAGTTAATAAACAATTTATAGTACTCTGCATCATGCGCTTTCAAACTGATCCAATTTTTTTTTGGTTAAGGTGAATGATTTTATAAAAATGGGACAAACCTGAAAAGACCCAAAAAAAGGAGAAAAAAAGATAAATGCCAATGGAGATCATAGAGAGGTGTCACATCACGTTGTCTATGTTTCTCCTTTATATATATTATATATATATATGTTCAGGCCTTTTCGAAAAGGTTAATGAAACCAAAATATGGTTCTCTACGAAAGAAACTCAATCATCTATACACATTGGGGTCTCATGGGTAAACCAAAAAGAAAAAAAAACTAGAAACATAAGATTGCTTTGCAATTTCACAATATCGCTATCAACCCCTTCAAACACTCTCATGTTTTAGTCCTTCCAAAGAATCTGCATGATGCTTATGGAGCAACATCCCATGCCCTAGATTTTCTCTTTCTTCTTCTCAACAGTGTTTTGGAAAGCAAGACGTGGAAAAAAGTGATGAGGGCTCGCTTCACCGAAGCGAAAAGCATAAAGCGAAGCACACACTTTTTTCAAATAAAGTGTTGTTTAGTATAAAAATAGGAAAATATTAAATATGCATAGATAAATAACCAAGAACTCAATAGAAATAATATATTAAGCAGGTCTTTCAATTCTTAAATTAAAAAGTAAATAATAGATACTAGAAATAGATAGTCAATAATCCTCCTAAGTCATACTCTCTCCGTTGCAATTTATGTCAGTTAGTTTGACTTGGTATGGAGTTATGAAGAAAGACTTTTGAAACTTATGGTCTAAGATAAGTCATAGATTTTTGTGTGGCTATAAATCATTTCACTAAGGGTAAAATGGGCATTTTGAAGTTAAATTGTTACTAAATATAATATGTGTAATTCTTTTTGGGACTGACTAAAAGGAAAGTAAGTCATACAAATTGGGACAGAGGGAGTAACAAATTAAACAAATGCATAACCAAATCACAAGGGGAGCGAATTCTTATTCTTCAACAAAACAGAGTATTGCAGAACGCGACTTACTGTAGCATTGAAAAACAGTAAGTTGAAAAAGAAAACCCTAGCAGTAGGCCCGCAGCAGATAAACGAAGAAGAGAAAAAGAAGAGATGAAAAACTTACCTTGCAAGTCGTTGAAAGAAAGTCGCAGCAGTCGCACAAAAGAGGGAAATGTTTGGAAAGAAGTCTCTAAGTATCTTTACAGTTTTTTTTTGTAAAAACCTAGTTAAATCTGACCTCGCTTAAGCGAGCTTTTTCTCGCTTTTACAAATGTCGTGCTTCTCACTTCAGTCCCAGAAGCGCTCACTTTTTCACCATAGCATTGCTTCAAGGAATAAACCGACAGCATGTCGCTTCGCTTCATTTTGCACTTTTAGCGACAAAGCGTTTGCCAGTGAATGCTGATGGGGTGAAAATTCAAAGGAAAAGGGTATAGAAATACTGAAGTAGAGAACAAAGCAAAGAGCATGAGGCATAACACCAAAGGTACAAATGTGGACTACTCGAAAAGAAAGATTCTGAACCAATACACAACATTTTGGTACAAGCGGATCACATTCATGTTATTTTGCACAAATGTTGGAAGCACCTATGAAATACAAGTAACATAAAAGTTTGAGTGCTTTTTCAGGTAGAATCATGTTTTTTTCTGTTATTCTAAGATCTTGTGTGCTTTTTGTTTATGCAGGGATTATTTCTCTTTCCCTTAATAAAAATATGCTAAGTTGGATGAGTGGAGACAAACACAAGAGTCTAACCTGTTTGGCCATGAGAATTTTTAACTTTCTTTCGGATTTGTGTTTTTACTTTATATGAAAATCCGCATTTGGCCATGAAAATTCCAAATTGAAGTTGTATTTGGAATTTGGAAAACACCAAGAACTTTGTTTTCACTTTAACTATATTTTTCTTTTTCCAATTTTACCAGAACTGATTTTATTTTTATAAAATTACCTCTTTTAAATTATATTTCATATTTTGAGGTAAAGTACATTCAAACAACCAATATTATTTGCAAAAATTATAACCGTTTCTCTAACTTCAAAAACTTCAAATTAAGTAAAAAAATTTTGTAATAGTATGTAGTAGATTTTATATGAGATCTAAATTATGACATTATGTTTGTATCTAGTTTGAGACAAGTTAGGTGATTTTGTTAGTTCTTAGAAATCAGGAGTATAAACCATATTTAGAAAAAGTACATTCAAATTCTAAATATTCTTTGCAAAAGTATGGCCAACCACAACTCCAACTCTAACTTAAAAAAATTAAAATAAAATGAAATATTTGTTTTCATGTCCAAACACCCACTAAAGGGTTCAAGTTGAGCATGACCAAGACAAATTGCTTGGAATGCAAGTTCAGTGACGTAACTCATGAGGTTGGCGTGAAAGTGAGGCTTAATACCTAGGTCATCCAGAAAAAAGGAAGTTTTAAGTATCATAGGTCATAATACTAAGTAATCAGAAGACTGACAATGATGTCACACACTGTATTGGTGCATGGTGGATGAAAAATAGAGGCTCGAATCCGGAGTCTTGTGTGACAAGAAGGGGTAACCAAAACTTAAAGGCAAGTTCTACGCAGTGGTGGTTAGGGGTGTACAAACTGAACCATAAAGTCTAACTGAACCGATGAACCAAGTCAAACCGAGAAAAAAAACCGACTTATGGTTTGGTTTGATTGGTTTGGCGTTGAAAAAAAAAAACCGACCACTCTTGATTTGGTTTGGTATTAATAAAAAAAAAGTCAAACCGAATCCAACCCAAACCGACATAATACATATATAATTTTAACTTTTTATACATAAAAATATTTATATAATCTATTTTATAAATATTTTAAATTTAGTTTTATTAATTTTCAATATGTACAAATTAGATATATATTCAGATTTGGGCTTATAACTTGTAATTGGTGAAATGATCCATCAATTGGTGAAATGATCCAAGCCCAATATAAACCTAAAAGTTAAAACCCTAGAAACTAGTCATATTCTCATTTCTCACTTTCCACTTTGCAATCTTTCCACTTTCCATAGAGCTGCTCAATCTTCATCTGCTCATTCTTCTCATTCATCCGCGCGTCTATAGATAGTCAGGTATGTTTTTGTTTTTCTTGCAAATGTAAATTTATCAATGAATTTCGTCACTTACTTTTTCTTGCAAATGAGTAACTTTATTTTGAATCGTTGTTGGCTGCTGCTACAAGTCTTAATTTTTTGTGTTTCGCTTCCTTAGATGGAGAATATGGCTGGAACTGATGTAGAAATGATTATCGACAGTCCTCCGGTTGTATCAATACCTCAAAAGAAAGGTAAAAGCACTCCTCCTAAAAAGCAAAAAAGAACAACCCCAATAGATTCCATTCCTACAGATGGTAATACTGGGAGAGAAACGTCACAAATTTGGGATCACTTTGCAAAATTTATTGCTAAAGGAGGTAAACGAAGAGCAAAATGTAACTATTGTGTAAAACACTTTGCTGCTAAGACAAAAACAAATGGAGCCTCTGTATTGTGGTCACATTTAAATGACAAATGTCTCAAATCTCCCTTTAGATTTGTTGATAGAAGGCAAACAACTTTGAAATCTGTACCAATCAAAGTAGGGGGACAAGAAAATGGAACAAGTTCTATAGAAAAGGTTGTGTACAATGTGGAGGATATCAGGAGGGCCATCGCTGAATTTGTCATTATTGATGAACAACCATTTAAAGTTGTTGAAAGGGAAGGTTTTAAAAAATTGATGACCAAAGCTTTGCCTAATTTTGAATTACCTTCACGGGTAACTGTGGCTAGACATTGTTTGAAGATCTATCAAGAAGAGAAAGGAAAGCTTAAAAAACTTGTCAAGAATCAACACATATGTATTACTAGTGATACATGGACATCACTTCAAAATTTGACTTATATGGTCGTGACTGCTCATTGGATTGATGATGAATGGAACTTACAGAAAAAAATTCTTAATTTTTTCCAAACTCTGGATCACAAGGGTGAGACTATAGCTAAAGGTATTGAAGCATGTTTGTTGGATTGGGAAGTTGAAAACTTGTTTACAGTGACTCTGGATAATGCATCTGTCAATGATGCTGCTATTAAGCATTCGAAGGCACGTATTGATGATTGGAAAGGGGTCATATTGAGAAATGAGTTTTTACATGTTAGATGTAATGCTCATATTTTGAACATAATTGTAAAAGAAGGTTTAGATGAACAAATTGAGCCAATTTCTCGCATAAGGAATGCAGTGAAATATGTCAAGTCTTCTGCTTCTAGGTTTGCCTCTTTCAAGTCATATGTTGAGAAGACTAAGCTAGATACTCATGGTCTCTTAAGTCTTGATGTTGAAACTAGGTGGAATTCTACATATACGATGTTAGAAACTGCTGTAAATTTTGAAAAGGCCTTTGCAAGAATGTACGTGGATGATCATAACTATCGAAAGTATTGTCTTCAAAGTGAATTGAAAGGACATCCAACTACAAATGATTGGCACCTTGTGAAAGGTTTTATAAAGTTTCTTAAAATCTTTTATCAGTCTACTTTAAAATTTTCAAGGAGCTTATATGTTACTTCTAATATATTCTTCCATGAATTTTTTAATGTTCGAAGTTCTATATTGAAGTACTCTTGTAGTGAAGATCTTATTTTGATAGACATGGCTGGAAGGATGAAGGTTAAGTTTGATAAATATTGGGAGAATATTGAGAAACCTGAGAATTTGAACATGTTGTTGTTCATTGCTATTGTGTTGGATCCTAGGTATAAGATGCGATATGTCAATTTTATTCTTAGCAAAGCATATGGCTTCTTATTGGGAAAATTAAAGGCAGATAATGTGGAAGGTGTCTTGAAACGTTTGTATAATCACTATAATTATTCTTCAATTGAAACTTTTACAAATAACATTGGAGATGACACTAACATGATGGGTGAAGTTGATGATATATTGCATTCTCAATAGGAGAAACATTTAGAAGATGAGGAAAACATTGGAAAAAAATCTGAGCTTGATCAATATTTGATGGATAATGTAGAGAAGCCAAAAGATTTTAATATCTTGACTTGGTGGAAAGCTTCATCGAATAGATATCCAACTATTTCAAAAATGGCAAGGGATGTTCTTTCTATTCCCGTGTCCACTGTTGCATCTGAATCAGCCTTCAGTACAGGTGGTCGTATTCTTGATTCATATCGGAGTTCTTTATCACCAAAGACAGTAGAAGCTCTTATTTGCACTCAACAATGGATACGGTCACCTTCTAAAGAATTGAAGGTTCAAGATTATTTGGAGGAAGTTCAGAAAATTGAAGAAGTTAAAAAAGGTCATTTACTAATTTAATTCTTAATTCTCCATCCTTGATATTAATTTTCTACTTTGAAAACAACTTTATGCTAGTTGCTATCTAACAAACAATATCTAATTACTCATTTATGTGCTAATAATTATTTTCCTTACAGAATGTCCAAGTGCTCCTTTGAGTATCGATTAGTTTAATGAAGTAGCTTTTTGCATATCTTTTGATATATAGGTATTTCCTTTCCCTTTATTGAAATAGCATTTTACAGTTCTTTATTATCTAACAAAGTTAATTTTACAAGTCTAGTTACTCGTTCACGTGCTGATAATTTTCTTTCTTTCAGAATGTATGTCTAGGTGACCTTTTGAGTATATATTAGTTTGGATGAAGAAAATATGCAGCTGGATCATGGTAGTTGAAGATTATTGGAGTAGTTTTGCAGTTCTTTTGTTGGGTTTTTAAGAGGATATTTTACAAACATAATGTGAAGTGTTGTGTTTTTAATTTTCAATGTTAAATAGACTTATTTTTTATAAGATATTTGCTCCTGTTGATCATGTGAGGATCTTGATAATCAAAACTTGTAGAAATCAGATTGAAATGAAATGGTTATTGATTTCTGCTATTCTGAAGTTTTGATGGGAAGGGCTGGTGATCATTATACTTTTCTTTTGCCGAAAGAGTGTACCTTATAAATCATCTGTTTTTCTTCCTTGTTTGGAAGAATATTTACATATAAAAGTATTGATTTTGAATAATAAAAAAAAAAAGATTACATATTTGTTTACACATGTAAGCAAATATGTAATCAAAGAGTTTAAGTAATTTGTTTGACAAATATGTGTTACAGATGAAAAGATTTTGTTTGACAGATATTTGCTTTAGTCTGCATTAAATTGGCCAGAAAGCAAATAGTTGTCCAAATGTAGAATAAAGGCAATTCTTGTACTAAAAACACCTCCAGCTTGTACAAAATGAAGATGGATAGATGAATATTGGCTTCTCCTATTGTAAAACTTAAACACTCTTTAAAAAAACGGATAAAACCGAAAGAACCGAATAAAACCGAAACCGAAAAAACTTATTTATATTGGTTTGATTTGGTTTATAAACTTAATAAACCGACATAATTGGTTTGGTTTTTTTTTATAAAAAACCAAACCAACCCGACCTATGTACACCCCTAGTGGTGGTAGTTTCTTGTTTCTTTGATTTTTGTTACTATTTATTCTTCTTTATACTTCGATTATCGTATTATTTTGTTATAGTTACTGCTCCTTTTAAGCTTGCTTTGTCTTGTCGTGTTTAGTACTTTTCCTTGGTTTCTTCACTCCTATTATTTTCTTAAAACGAGGGTCTATCGAAAACAACCTCTCTTCCTCCCAAGATAGGGGTAAGGTTCGGCGTACACACTACCTTCCCCAGCCCCACTTGTGGGATTACACTAGGTATCTTGTTTTTGTTGTACTTTATAAAAATATGAATTTCATTTTATAAAAATATTAAAGTTGATAATTGGTCCATACATCGCACTCACAAAAATAAGACATAACTTTAGGCGGTATTGCGACAAGGAGACCTATGTTACTTGGAATCTCCAATAATGTTGCCTCACCTGAGTTGAATACTTTAAAAATACACTATTGAAGTATCTGACACACACACATTGATATTTTTGAAGAATCCGAGCTACATAGAAGGAGACTAGGTGACACAACTCAAACAAGATTATTTAATACGAAATGTTGAAAGAACTTCAAAATAGTACGGGGAAAAAGAGAGATACAACACTCTTTATAGAACCACCATATAGTTATACACTGTTATAAGTTCATGACATGAAAGAGATACAAGAAAAGAAGAAGATGAACTTACTAGTTTGCCAATAGCTTCGTAGCAAGGTGAGACCAACCTAGCCAACAAATTATTCTTCAGCTCCTTGTTAGGAAGGGAACCAAGTATCAAGGTAATCGCGCTGACTACTTTTTCTTCATCCTCTAGAGGCAAATGCCTTTCATCCAAACTCTAAAAAAATATGTCAAACACAAGGAACAAGAGAAACAATAGCAATTGCACTTTAATTATCACTCCAATAAATGATAAACCAAACTTACAGATCCAAGAAATGAGAAATATCTATACGAATTATTAAAAGGTAAACAATTGTGTTTATCAAATTTTTTGTCCTAAAATACCCCTCCAATCACCCCAACTATCAAGACAAAGAAAAAGTCGATAAGGTCATAATATTGAAATGGATAGCTATACTTTCAACTCCTCTCACTCTCTAAATCAACTATCATATGCTTTTTTCTTTCCAATTTTAATTTTCATTAAATTTCAATAAACTATGAACATGTACAAGTGCATGACATTTAGTCAATATTATTGGAAATTCATTTCAAACCAATGTCTTAATAACTAAAAACTATTTTTACCTGAAAATTACTGCAATACAAAATTACTTGAACAAAGACCAAGGACCTTCAAGTAAAAATATTTTGATACACCATACTGTTTATAGGACAAACCTCTCCAATCCAAAGTAAGATCTCCAAACTTGAATGTTCATACATAGGGGTAGCGGCATCTTCACATAACTTGAGCAAAGCACTGGCACAAGCTGCTGAACATAAGGGTTCTGAGATGCCCGTTGCAAGAAATAATCTGAAAATAACATATTAAGATATCACTACAACATCAACAGGAATGCTCATGGACAAGGTACAACAAATGCCACCCAAAAACAAGGGGAAAAAAGAGGTATGTGGTTGATAATGGTAGTCTTTTTTAATGCTTTCACCACACAAATAGAAAGAAAAACTTTGCAGAAGAAATGGGTCACGAGGACTGTCAGAGGAAGAGTACGAAGAGAAGAGGGCAATTCATGGTATTATACAAACAACTGTAGAAAAAGTATGTCGCGAAAAAAGGATGTAGGGAATCAATTTTAACCAAATAGGAGCCATGGAATGAGGAAATGGAACACGGGAGTTTTCAAAAGAGGAAGTTTGGAAGCAGGCTAGACATATGCTGTGGGGATAATTTCCCAGACCCATTCGGTGAAGCTTTCTTCTAGCAGTGTTGGAGCAGAGTAAACAAAAATTACATAGTACTCACTCCATTCATTTTATATCCCTTGAAAAGTTGATAAGAGTAACAGTATCTTTTTGAATTGCCATTGTAACAAAGAAAGAAGGGGCTGTTCCATTAGAGAATTTGACCCGTAAGTTCTGTTGAAAATCAACAAAAAATAACGTAGTTTTGTATTATAATGTCACCAAAGTCATTATGTTTCAAAATAGTATCCTAATAATTGAATATTGTAGAATATTTTATATGACATTCTAGGATACTCTAATTAAATGTACAAATATATTTAGATACCTTTGTATGAGTAGATAATAACTGCTTACATATTGTAAGTAGAGAATAACTACTTTATCTTAATGTACTAGATTAAGTACATAAGATTCAAGAAACTCATGTTCAGTAATGTCAAAATCAAGTTTTATACATCTCTGGTGTTCAGTCTTTTATTTCTTTACATGGTATCAGAGCACTGGATCTTTGTAGAGACTCAAATAAAGCTAACCTACTAGCCGGCAGCCTTGCACTGCTGCAAGTCGGATGATTCTTTTTTCTATTGAGCATCTGGAACTACTACTTTTTCCCACTGCCAGCACAACTCCCGCTTCCATAATCCGGCATCTCTCTCTCTCTCTCTCTCAAGTAGGGGTGTTCGATTAAAAACCAAATTGAAAATCAAATCAAACTAACTTTAAATTTTTCTTAGACATATTAGTGATCCTTGCTTATAACATAATATTTAATGACTATTATAGAGGATAGATTTATGCTTATTTAAATGCTTGATTCTAACGTGTATGCCACTTTCTTAGCATGTGCTGTTTTCAATTTCACAAAAGTTTTATTAAGGTCATGTATTTTTTTCAGACTTTGAGATATTGTTTTACCAACTATTCTTAAAAGTAGGTGAAACATATCATATTTAGGTTTCATATTGAGTTTTGCATCCATATTGAAGATTTCAAGAGTCATTTGTTTATCCTTTTTAAATATCAACATTTGGTTAGGCTTAAAATTATATAACTGTAAGATATATTAATGGAGGGGAACAATTATCATATATTACAAAGAGAATTTTTCACATTAGAATATTTTAGTAGATCACAAAACTGGCTTGATTCATGGAAAAGTTTATTCATGACTTAATAGATTGAATGGGTTGAATTTGTATAGCATGTGCACTGAAAAGAAAATAATCAAAAAAGACCAAACCAGTAAAAAACCAAAAAATAGTTGGTTTGGGTTTAGTTTCGATGAAAACCAGACCATGAACACCCCAACACTTAGGCTACCAACATTGTTCCTATCTAAAAGCCGATACCACTCCTCTCTCAATTATTGACACTAATATTTCTCTCCGACAATCGATGCCACTCCTCTCTGTAGTGATTCATCACTTTTCTCGGAAAAAGAAAGAAAGAAAGGGTGATGCAAGATTATTGGGGGTAAGAGGGAGGATATTGCATGATCACACAAATACAACGAGGGAAAGTAGATCAAGAGGTCTAGTGCATCTACCTAATATATGTGTACCATGCTTGTGCCACTGTCAATGAACTATACCGCTATCCCAAATAAGTTGGGATCGGACATATGAACCCTCTATATTCATTGACCTCTATTTACGTACATAGAGACATCAGGGAAGCAGTAGAAGGTTGGAGTGAGTGGAAAGTTGACAAAGCCAACAGGAAAACCCAGCAAGTATATTTTGGTGCCTTTGGCAAGAAAGGAATCACAAATGTTTTGATGCCATATCAACTCCAAGCTACTCTTTGGAAGCTAAAGGCCTTTTGTATCTTTTTAGTTAGAACACTCATTCCCTTGTAAATGATGTTGTCTCCCTCCTAGATTTCATCAGTTCACTTACTCCAGTTTAACCCATATACCTTTTGTTATTTTGTTAGCTTCCTGGGCTGAGTTCTGTAACAATGTATTGGAGCCAACATTTACTTGTTTTTGTAACTATGAATCTTCATAAAGCCAACAATAAAAACACCTTATTTCATCCAAAAAAAAAAAGAAGGCGAAGGTACATTTCATCCTAAAAACTATATCATTTACCTTCTACGGCGAATAAGGGATTCATCAGATCTCACACTTAACCTTGGACACTATTTCTTTGTTTCTATTGTGTTCTATCTTCAGCTACGTATGCATTGATTCTAAGAAATTTTAACTCTTTTGAAATAACTTTCCTCCATACGTTTCAGGTCTGCCTCATCCTCTACTATTGCATAATTGGTTATAATTACATTGGTCATCAACCAATTGTTGTGGCAGAAAAATCACATAGGTTATGGAGGAATTTTTCTGCGGATATGACTAAGGAGGATTTCAATGTAATAACGTAGATACACAATTCAATAATTTTCTTCTCCAATATTTCTCTCACAAGGTATCAGAGCTTCTACGATCCTGGTAGAGAATCAAAGAGCTTTCGCTCCGAGGGACGGCTATGACCCATATATATCGCCTGTCTGACCAATAGCCAAAGATATATGCATGAACCCTACATTCAGGAGAAGAAAACTCAGTCGGACAGGTCACCGTGTGACAATTTCTGGTGACTTTCTAGACTGTTTGGTGTCAACCCCATATTTATTAGTGTTTGTGTAGAGCATCGTGCATCATTCCGGTGACTACTTTCTCAAATCGAATGTGCGTAGCACCGTGCATCTTTCTGGTGACTACATTCCTATATCTGATTTCTGTAGCACTGTGCATCATTCTAGTGACTCTTTTCTCATATCTCATTTGTGTAGCACCATTCACCATTCTGGTGACTACTTTCTCATATTGAATTTGCATAGCACCATGCATTTTTTCGATGACTACTTTCTCATATCTGATTTGTGTAGCACCGTGCATCTTTTTAGACTGCTTTCTCATATCTGAGTTGCGTGGCACCATGCATCTTTCTGGACTGCTTTCTCATATCTAAGTTGTGAAACACCGTACGTCTTTTTATGTAAGACCTCGGAATCTAGTAGTCTAAGCTAGGGGCTAAGTGTCAAGTCACTAGACAGAGATTTGAGCCTGAGCACCCTTCACGAGGACCCATACAGGCCGTGAAGGGCACCACGAGTCGTGGTGGGTCACAGTAGCTAGCCAAGGAAGCCTCACCTCCCACGACCACCATGACGGGTCGTGGTGATGTTCGTGAAAGGCTAGGCAGTAAGCATGCTTAGGTAGCCTTCTCCCACGAGCCACTTGATGGCTCGTGAAGGCCTTGACAACTCGTGGAGGTGGGCGTGTGGGGAAGATGAGTTCAAGGGTGGCAACCCAAGCCACTGGTTTAGGACCACGGCTCGTGAAGAGCCTCGTGAAGGTAGGTCGGAAGCTTTTAGTTAAGGGGCATATGGGTCTTCTCCATATTTAATTAAATCAAAGCCATGTCGTTTTACGACATGCCTATGACCCCTGTATAAGTGATTTTAACCCCAAAATTCACTTATTCAAGTCATTCTCTTAAAATCACCAAAAGAATTGGGTTCTTCCTCTCCAAAATATTTCTCTCTCTAGAACTTGAAGAAGAAGAAAGGGTTGAAGCTAAGGTCAAAGTCAAGGTCAAGTCTCCATTCCTTAAGCATTTGTGGGCTTTGATAGCAAGGTATGATAGCTTTTCATCCATGGAGCCCCTAAGTTCTCCCAATTAAAAAGTAGAAATTCCCCATTTGAGTTAGGGTTTTCTTCCAAGTAATGGGCCTTTGTGAATGTTGATTCAATTGATGGAATTAGGATTGTTTATGCATGAATTGAGAGGATTACATGCTTTTATGATGAATTTCCATGTACCCATGCCTAACCCATGATTCTAAGTAGAAATTGATGTAGATGGGTTTTATGCCATAAAAGGAGAAATTATGGGTTTAGATGTATTCTTATAGGATTGATAAGATACATTAGAATTGCTTTGAGATTGAAGCATATATGATGATTTATGATTAGAATTGCTTGATATTGAAGCATATATGATGATTTATGATATGAAGGGCTTTGAGAGTGAAGCTTATGCATTAATTGTGAATTGTTGATGTGATCGATTGTGGAAGGGAATTTCCCACATGATTTCTTCTATGTATGTATGAATGTGAAAGTTTCACATTGAATGATTCTAGGTTGAAAGGATTGTTCACCTAAAATGAATCTAAGTTAAGAAGGCTATAAAATTGATGAGGCAAAGAGGTGATTACCCTTGATCTCCATATGAGAAGGATAAGGGGGCGATTACCCATATTCCCTAAAGTAGGATGAGGGGCAATTACCCATATTCCTTAGAATAGAATAAGAGGCAACTACCCTTATTCCTTGAAGTTGAACAAGAGGCGACTACCCACGTTCCTATGATGTAAAAGACAAGAGGCAAGTGCCCATGGCACATGAATGTTGGACTAGAGGCTAATACCCATGAATTAAAGGTGTCATTATTTCGCTGAAGTAAATCACTCTATCATCCTGGGAGGACATATTCCAAAACCTCGGATTCTTGAGAGGAATAATTTCCTTGAAGGACACATCGTGAATTCAGTGGACTTGAGTTTTCATTCTATCATCTTGGTTTATTATTATAACTTTTGAATACTATTCATGTTTTATTGAATACATATTTAGCAAGTAACAAAATAATAAAAAGTAATTTTATTCATCAATATTGTGAGTATAACTCTGTTCATTCCTTAATTATTCACTGTAAATTTTATCTGTTATTTGAGGACCATTAATAGCATATTTCTCAAATGTAGGTTGATTTGGACAAGATATATTTGATCACGGGGTAAATTTTGAGAAAGGTTGTATTTGATGTCTTGATCTCTTTCTGAATATCCAAGGATCAGTTTATGGGATATTTGAGATGTCATCTTCAAGGGAATAGGTGTCCCTTTTTATAGGCTTGAGCAAGATTTAAGGTAGAATAACCTCCAAGATTTTTATTTTTCTACTTTTTTAGAATTGATTTTTCTTTTTGAAATTGCTAAGACGGCTTGATATATTTTTATTTTTCTACTTAACCATCTCAAGTTTAATCAAATGAGTATCGAAGTAGAACTACCAAAACAATGTATATTTTTTCACATATAGTAAAAGTTTACTTATGATAATATTATTGCATCAGAAGTCATGATCCACAAAATTTATAACACTTTAAAATTTGTTGCTTCCAAATTCAAAGTTAGTGTACATTTTATAATGGCTCCTTGATAGTTTAATTGCTCCATGAAAAAAATCTTGTTATTTGCTTAAGTAATAATGTATTTTGTAATTGTAATTGATACGGATACACATTGCTACCCCCTTAAAAAAAAAGAACCGAATGATACATGATTTTGAAAGCTTGTGTTTGTTCATGATAAATTTGAATGTGCATCAATTTTTTTTTGCAGGGGACCTTTGTGAGGGACTTTCACAAATTATTTTTCAATTATTCTTTGTATTGTGAAGGAACATTTTGACGTCACGTGACTGTTGATTTGTCTTAGATATATCACATATACATAATTTGATATGCACGTGCAACACATGTATCGAGAAACTAGTAAGAATAAATGTGTGAAAATTCGAGGGAGGATGTGGACCATCCATTATTGCACTCAGCCCCGACATTGGTTGAACCTTCTTAGAATCATTGGACAACTATTAAGCTGGAAATTTAGGAGAAAAAAGAGAAGTGTAGGGAGTGGCACGTTGATGTGACTACCAGGAAAGAACGGAATTGAAGAGCTTTTCAAGGGGTTGAAAACCTTTGTACGTATTACACAAAATCTTGCTCTTCTTTTTAAGCTGTAAACTTGCTAAGCACCTAAGAGATCCCAATTAGTACAAATGACTTGGTGCATTTTGCAGAGATTTGTGTGAAACAATCCCGAAGAGGTTTAAAAAAAAAAGCAATGCAGAATCAAGTTGGTTTAAATAAAACAAAACTCCAGAAAGAACAGCCACCAGCAATTTTTTCGAGAGAGAAAAGTGCAATCTCCAAAAAGCTAATTAAAACCCACAAGATCTCGTTATAGAACCCTACCAAAAACTATAGCTGAAGTTTTAAAATTACCTTGACCATTAAGGCATAACACATAGATAGACACCTTAACTCATTATAGAACCCTACCAAAAACTATAGCTGAAGTTTTTAAGTTACCCTCACTATTAATTTTAAGGCATAACACATAGATAGGCACCTTAACTTGGCCTTAACTGGCAAGTAAACACCCTAACTTTGAGAATGTACATCTACACAACTCAACTTGGTTTAAGTTGGCTCCATAACAAGGCATTGCACGCGTGTTTATGGGGGCCAACTTAAACCAAGTTGAGGTGTCTAGATGTGCATTCTCAAAGTTGGGGTGCTTACTTGACAGTTGAGGCCAAATTGAGACCAAGTTAAGGTGTCTATCTATGCAGTAGAGCAATACAAAAAGGTTTGAAACCAACGCCTACAGCTTAAAAAATACATCAGAAACTAAAACAAAGCCTAAACTGATAAGACATGACCTGCTTCAGCACCGTATTTTCGGTTTCTATTTTATTTGACAAAATATGGAAAGAGAATTCTTACAGCAAAGATCTGGCATTAGTTTGACAAGACGATATCCACTTCGAATAGGAAGCAACAACCTCTGCAGCTGATTTATATACCTGGAACATCAACAAAAGAAATGGAACATAATTAAAGAGAGGAGGAGGTCAATCAAAAAGTACTACACATTGTCATAACTCAAACCTAATGAAGCAAATAGTTAGTCCAGAATCACTGTCTACAAAATTTTCAGTATGTTTCTCTTTCTTCCAAACAACTTCATCTATTCTAGCATCCCCCTTTGGCAACGAGGATAAGAGAAACAAGAAAAATCGACTAAGATAACACATACAAGTTTCATGAAGCCCTTAGCATCATCCTGTGGCGTACTAGATAAAATTGTGACCAACTGAATAACAAATGAGAAATCAATGTCATGGGTCTCCGTGATAATAACTTCAGCTATCTGAAAAAGAAAAGAAATCACACAGTGAACTTCCTAGCATGATCAAGTTCGTGTCCTTTTCATAAATGAAAACTGAATAGTGATCATTAAAAGAGAAACAACATGATTTGAGCATGCAAATCACAAGTGAAGCCAATGAAGAGCGCAGAAAGCATGACACACTAATGTCAAATTACCTGTTCTTTTATAATCAAATCATGCAGCACACAAAGGATTGCTGAAAACAGCTAGACCTCGAAAAAAGAAAAAGATCTCTACAGAAAATACAAGTACATGATCACAAACTACAGCTGAAAATCATGCATGTACTCCAACAGAACAAAAGAATGTAAAGAAGAATTTGCTTAGAGATATCTCAAGGAAGCATTGTGATCACAAGAGCGTACAAAGGAAGGAGTGACTTCAATCACTTACTATTACATCGTAAGATTGTTGATGCCAGGGAATTTAATGGCTGGCATCCTGGCGCAGACAAAGATCTGATTGCGGGGCAGGAGAGAAGAGAGTTGGGCAGTAGCATCTCAAGAAAATACTGATTGTATGGATTTGTATCTCTAATTAGTTAGAAACATTTTGCGAAAAAAATTATAAATATATATTTAATTTATTTTCATGATGGTGGTGTCCTAGCCAGCTTGCGCACACCTGGTGTGCTTTGTATTAGTTTCACAAAATGAAAGAAAGTATAAATAACATTTTGAAGTGATTCCTACTATGGCAAAGTACTGAACACAAAATTAGTTTCAAAAATAAGAAAAAAGGTTTGTTAAGTATCTTTGGGAATTGAAGTCACAAGGCTCAAGAAACTTACCTTCTCATTTAAGAGGAATAATGACCCGAAGTTATTGGTTGAAATGGAAAAATCAGGGGAAAGCCTTGCAGTGCACTTGTGACAACCAACTTACAACTTATGGCAGAGGGAGTTCATTGTTTAAAGATCTTGAGATGCACAGATGATTAGCTGGGAAGTTAAAACCATCTTACAGAATGTGACTTGACACTGCTTACTAGGGCAGTGTGATCTGAATATTCATGTCTACTCCAACTAGTAATCATTAGGAGACTTTGGGCCAAATCGTGTGTCACTTCGAAGGAACACCTGCCGCAGTCTGTTATATAGAAACCACTTGGGTGTTGTTCTAGATGAAAATCGGAGGGGATCTAAAGTTTTCCGGGGAACAAGAGGATACAGATCTTGTAGGAGATAATTCGGTGTAGTATAGAAAGTAAGAATTAGTGGTAGTCCCCTGATCTAGTGTTGAATCAAAGTAATGAGCTATGTCATAATCCATTTGCAAGGTAATGTAGATATGCAGTTGACAGATGAGGTTAGTCTTAAGACAACTCAACCTGCTAAGTTGTAGTGTGATAATCGTGATGCTCTCTATATTGCTTCTAATTTGGCCCTTCACAAGGTAGGAGTAAGGTTGCATACACACCACCCTCCCCAGACCCCACTTGTGGATTTCACTAGGTACGTTGTTGGTGTTTACGAAAAGATATAACAGAAGATTATCTTGATGAGACATATCATGACAGGAGAACAGTTAGGTGATGTCTTCACAAAAGTCCTGCATGGAGCTCTAGTTAACTATGTGTATAACAAGTTGGACATGATTAACATCTAAGATCCAACCTAACACTGTAGTGAAAAGTCAATCAATATGTATTTTGTAGTGCTGATATAGTTAGCATAATTGTAGGTACTTGTATTGCTGGAGAGATTCCAGGGACTTGTCTCTTATTAGTTAAGAGAGATATTAGGAAGAGGCTTATACATAATCTTCCATTCTACCAAATGTGTGAAATATAATCACCTTTAATGGCATATTCTATAAACTAGATGTCAATATGTGTTTACACAAACTGACATGATCATGACAACTAGTGCACAGAAGATACATAGGTATAGCACAGTTGGAGATGACAGATAGAATGACATGGAGGTACTAAGGGATATCACATTTTCTGTACAGAAATATTATGTAGGTCTAGCAGGAGGAAACAAAATGTCAGGTGAAAGACAATATGGAAGTTTGAAGCTCAATTTTACTGGTAACAGCTTTAAGGATATTTCTATCATTTTAACAGAGAAGTGCTTATTGACCTTTTACCAAACATATCAACAACTTATTTTTCAGTTTTAGCACTTCTATTCAAACACGTAATTGCCTATTCATAGATTCAGCCGAAACACTTAGAAGTGTTTTTCAACACTTGGTGCTCAAAAACTACTTAAATTAAGCTAAATCAAATGAGCTCTAAGTAAATAATCCTCTCTCTAAAAACTTGAGCTTTTAGATGAGATGGTCATACAATTCAACATAAAAAGAAGTTTTTATTTTGTGATCGTTTATTGTATAGATAGATAGGTAGCTTACATAAATGATAATGATTATATAAATGTTTTGGCACCATTTGGTGATTTAGTAAAACAACTTCGAATTTATAAAAAAAATACATTTGGACATTTACTTGGGGGTTTATTTTTTTTGATAACCGAGAAATCCATCTGCGACCCGCCCTTTGGACCAATCATAGCCTTCTAAACTCGGTGGATAATGGGCCCGCCCCTCTACCCTTCTCCACTTAAATACCGGGCTTCGCTTTGCATGGTGTGGGACTTGAACCTGCGACCTAATCCACAAATCCTCCACCTTTTGCCACTCGAACTAGGCCTTGGGGGCACATTTACTTGGGGGTTTATTAAGGGAAAAAGGCAAACACCTAACCTAAGATGAAGTTAATGTTTTGACAGAGATTTCAGTGAGTGGGATTTATTGTCAAAAATGTCATAGCAAAGATCATGACCTTTAATCTGTCAAACAATTTGAGGATAACTAAATAAAAATGTCACCAGGTATAATTCAACTTCTAATTATCACGTAGTTCAGCTTTGGACTATAAGAACTTGGATTCTAAGAACATGATTTTAGCATTTCCAAACACATAAATAAGCGATTCATAATTTCAATTAACGACAGTTTTGAGTATACGAGCTTTATAACCAGACATAAGTGGGATCTGCTTTCACCTATGGCAATGCAGTTAAAAGTAGGTGTTAACTACTACGATTGAGACTTTGCTTCTCACAAAGCTGCATGAGTTCATACAGCAGCTAAAATAGTGTCAATGCTCTATGCTTTTAAGTACTAACGTTCTCACTGTTCTGATACACTTCTACCTTACAATGCTACACATACCAATAACAGGAGTATAGACAATCATCCAGCGGGTATTGTCTTATTAGAATCATGCTTCCAACTCTACCAAGCAATTGATGGCTTAAACTATCCAAGGTTGATTGCTGCAGTGACAGTTACAAATGTAAAATATACTGTTGTTCCTGCGATTTCCAGAAGAATTCATGGTTTATTTTCTCTTCTATTTGTCCTTTATGCTTTTTCTTCTCATTTTCTGCTTCAGATTCTGACCTTGTCCCAACGCTAATTAGCAAAACCCACAAAGAATTGAGTATAATAAAAGCATTAAGTAGGAGATGAGAGCAAAACAATGCATATGTTACTGCCAAGGTTTTGGTTCACAGTACTAACCGCATTAAGTGCAAACATTTTAGCTTCCACCTCCTTCCAAGGAATATGTACATTGTTACTGGTCCAACCTCCAAGGAAGATCTGGTATAAAAATAAAAAAGCAAAAGTCATTTCACTAATAGAAGAAAGATAATAAAGTTGCTAACTTGAAAATAAGTTCCAGAGGTATTTGAAAGCCTGTCAAAAGGTGAAAAGAAAAATAATTGTAAAGGAAAACAACCAAATAAGATCATTATTTAGCAGTAAATGCAAATATGACAAGGAGATACTGGGTAGAAAACTAGATACGGATAATTCTTGCATATTTCTGTTGAAGTTAAAGATGAGAGGGTAAAATGGATGGTGCCAGGTATTGATAGGATGAGAAGGAAGAGAGGTGACATACTTGAGCAAACCCAGAAAATACAAAGTGCGAAACAAAACAAAAACAAGTCCAATAAAAAAAAAACGTTGTTTCTCTGGTTAGGTTCAAATTACAGTCAGCTTATATATTTCTGGAATTATCTGGTCTAGTTTTTTGAGTCAAGAATGGAAACTATGGAAAAACTTGTGCAGGAATTTCCAGGATTATACTATGGCTGCTACTCAAAAGAATTTGTGAAATCAGAAACTACTATTTACCAACTTGAACAAAGATAAATAGTCAATAGAACAATCTCAAACAAGGTGAACACTCAAGAGGATAAGAACAATTTAATGCAGCTGGAACTAGAGATCCAGAAGTTAGCTAAGGATGAAGAAACTTCTTGGTGACAAAAATCAAGGTGCTTGTGGCTGAAAGAATGGGATAGAAGCACTAAATATTTCAAAAAAATGGTCAATTCTCACAGAGGGTACAATTACATTGTTAAGTTGCAAGTGGGGAACGTAATCATTGAAGACAAAGAGTAGGTGAAAGAGGTGGTTTTTTATTTCTATCAAGCTTTGTACACTGAAATGAGAACTGGAGGCCTTCTGCAACTTTGATGGTTTGGGAAGCTTGAATGCTAAAGAGAACGAGACCTTTGAACCTAATATGCTTGGACTCGGGTGCAGGTAACCGACGCAGATGTGAATCCAAGGGGTGAATCTGGCAAAATCTAAATTTTTAGATTTGGGGCTACGATTCCAAGTATGGATACGGGTGTTGGAATTCGGCTAAAAAAATCCAAAATTATAAAATAGAGCTATAACGTTATTCTAAATTTTGAAAGATCTTCTAGGTCGTTATTCCCAAGGCCCTCAACTTTTTCTTTCACGCTCTCTGGTTGTTCCCCTCAAAAAAGAAAAAGAAAGTCATTCAAGGCTTTCCACCAACTCTCCTTACAAATCGTTGCTACTGTCTACCAAAAGTCAGAACACAACCGCTTGAATTCTTAGTTTCTCTTCGTTTAGCTTGAAACATGAAACAACGAATATTGACCAAAAGGAAAAGCTAAAAAAAAAAGAGACGAAGGGACTATAATATTTAAGGTATGCCTTTGCTCATGTCTTAAATCTATATTATCTTTTATCAAAATCTCAATTTTCCCCAAAATTTGTCCATGTACTCTAGTCAAAGTATCCAAAGTGGGTTGACATAATCCCACACGTATTCCGCACCCGTCTCTTGTCGACACGGGTGCGGCAGCGAAAATGAAGAGTCCATGCAACTTAGCCTTGAAGATGCTTTTAATGAGGAGAAAGTCTTGAATGCTATTAATTCTTGTGCCCCTGATAAAAACCCCAGTCCTAATGGACTCTCAAAGACTTCTTATCAAAGATGTTGGGGGATTACCAAAAGGGATGTTATGGGAAGCCTCAGTCACTTTCACAGAAATTGTCACATGGTAAAGTCTTTCAATACTTATTGTATTGCACTTATTCCCAAAAGAGAAGGTGCAATTGAACTCAAAGATTTAGACTTATTAGTCTCATTGGTAGTGTTTACAAGTTATTTTTTTGGTGAAGTAATTAAATTGTATTAGAAAGGCATCAAGGAGATGCAATGGTTACAACTAAAACTAAAGTTGTGCAAGAACCTGTAAAGCAGCCAAAAATATAAACCCCCTTAAACCCTACTGTGCTAGACTTAGGGAGCTACCAAAATCCAGAAAATTATCCATACTGTTAATAGGGGAGAGAAGGTGTCAAATATAAAGACTAACTAACCATCTAGTCTTAATGGTGCTCATGGAAATTGATATTCCATCAAAGAATCTACAGTTTCTCTCTTTCCAAATGCCCAAAAAATTACTGTTGGGATCATCCTCCAGGTACTTTTGATAGTGTTGTCAACTTTCCGACATATCCAGCTAGCATAAGCATCTTTGATGGAGAGGGGCATAACCCATTGGAGGGCCAAACAATGAGAAGAAGAAATGCCATATGCCAACTATTATGGAGCAGTGCAAAAAAAGATGATTGACACTTTCATTATCTTGTTTACAGAAAAGACATCTATTGATGAGCATGATGCCATTTTTCCTAAGGTTGTCTAGTGTTAGACATGCCTTACGAAGGGCTGTCCATGCAAAACAGGAAACCTTAAGAGGTTGTTTGGTCCTCCAAATATGCTTCCAGGGAAAGTCTTCAAGTATGTCATTCTGGGCACACCAGTAGTTTAGCTTTTCTTCATAGTGTAGATCCGTTCCTTGGAGCTGCCCCAAAGTAGTCTATCTGGATTGAGAACATCAGTTACATTTTTCCAGTGTTTGTAACAGGAGAAGAAATTCATTATTTTCCCAATCCTGCAGATACCTTCTGAAAATTAGACTCCAAATATTGTCAACATTGTATCGGCCATTGTGGAAAGAACTCCTACAAAATAGTGCCCCCAATCCACTTGCCTAACCAGAATCTTATGTTGAGTACATTGTCAGGTTTGAAGTAAACGTTCTGAAGAAACTCATCCTGGAAAGTACTTATGTGTTTCCAGACCCCTACACCATGAGGATCTATCTTTGGGATCCAGTGATCATGAGTTCCATATTTTGCTTCAATGATGTCCTTCCAATACCCTGCCTCATTCTGCCCATATTTCTAAAGCCACTTCATAAGCAGGCATTTGTTATGCATCTTTAGGTCTCTAATTCCCAACCCCCCTTGGGCCTTGGGTAGAATAACATTTTGCCATTTCACCAGAGAGAACTTATGAGTTTAGCTGTTACCTTCCCACAAGAATCTTCTCCTTTAGTCTTATCCTTCTATATCCCCAAGTAAAGCTCTTCGCATCACAATGCCTACTGTGTTAGCTTGTCCTTTCATAAGTGGAGACAGAATAAAGCATCCATAATAAAGGTGTTTACTGTCTGTTCTTGATTCAGCACACGTCCTGGACGACGTTTTTCTTCCTGGGCTGCAGTAAGTAGATCGATCTCAGAAATAAAAAAGAATATTCTCCTTAGTTTGTCTTCCTGCTTCAGGTCTACGGGAGGCAGACTCAGAGCCTGTTTGGATTGGCTTAAAAGTTGGTCAAACCTACTTTTAAGTCATATTTAGCTTTTGGGAATGTTTTGCAAAGCTAAAATAACTTGAAATAAGTTAAAAATAACTTTAAAAGTTAAAAACCAAAGTAGGACTCCCCCTACTTTTCATTTTTTTACTTAAAAGTCATTTAAAGTTTGAATTTTTATTTTTTTGACTTAAAAGCTACTTTTTTTAGCTTGTCCAAATGGGATCTCAATCTAATCAATAGTGTTCTGGACAACATTCCTACCAACTATATGCCTTTATTTCCTTCGTCTCGGGTTAACTATGAGATCAAATAAGGTAATTGGGAGACTGGTCTCGGGTTACAAAAATGTCGTTATTAAAGGCAGGAAAATCACTAATGCAACCCTCATAGCTAATCAAGTGTTAGTTGGTGTCAAAAAGTGGTGATCCAGGCCTCCTCTTCAAGCTTGACATTGAAAAGGCTTTTGACAAACTCAACTGGCATTACCTTATCTCAATCCTAAGGCAAATGGGATTTGGGGAAAGGTGGATCAAATAGATAATGTTCAACTTCTCAACGGTGAAATATTCTAGACTTGTTAACAGAACTCATGTGGGATTTTTCTCCCCAATGAGGGGAATTAGGCAAGGGCACCCTTATCTCCCTTCCTTTTCATATTGGCAATGGAGGGTCTTAGCAGAATATTGGAAAGGGCCAGACAAATGCAATGGTAAAAAGGTTTTGATGTTGACAGAGACCCAGGCAGTTCAGTCTCCATCTCACACCTTTTATTTGTTGATGAAACTCTTTAACTTTTTGTAGTACAAAGAAAGCTCACGTCCAGTACCTGATTATCACCCTCATGCCCTTCGAGGCTATGTCAGGACTCCACATTAACATGTCAAAAAGCATCTTCTATCCAGTTAATGTGGTTCGTAACCTGAAGGAATTGGCTGAAATTATGTTCTGAAATATTGGTTCCTTCCTCACTACTTAGGCCTCCCTCTAGGTGCCAGCCATAAGACTGTTGAGTTCTGGAAAGTGGTAATTGAAAATTTCGAGAAAAGATTGGCATCCTGGCAGCAACAGTATATTTTCCTTGGAGGCAGAGCAACACTTGTTAATAGTGTTTTAGACAGAATCCCCGCCTACTTCATGTCCCTATTTCCTATTCTAGGCATGGTGCAGAAACACCTTGACAGGATTGTCCCTATTTCCTATTCTAGGCATGGTGCAGAAACATCTTGACAGGATCAGAAGGTCTTTTTTTATGGGAAGGGAATAGCACAACTCACATAATTCACTTGGTCAAATGACCCAAGGTCAATCTTCCTAAAACTCTTGGTGGCCTAGGTGTTACGGATATAGCATTCCACAATAAATGCATGTTAATGAGATGGCTTTGGAGATATGACCAGGAAGATGCCAGTTTTGGAAGGAAGTTATGCAAGCAAACCTGGTTTCACCAACCACTGGTGTACCAAAGTGGATGGAACAAGGTAATGGAAGGGTATCAGGCTCTTATGGGAAGCCTTCTCACTCAGCACATCTCTTCAGGCAGGAAAATGGGGAGCATATACTGTTTTGCAAAGACAAATGGTTAGGTCTCAATCCTCTGAAGGATACCTACCGAAGATTGTTCTCACTAGCTACCAACCCAGACCCCATTATTGCTGAGAATAGGGAGGACAACTCATGGAATTTGATACTAAGAAGAAACCTAAATGACTGGGAAAATGAAGATTTCCTAGCACTCCTTAACTGCCTTCAAAACAGCCCAGTCAACAGCCTTAGGAGAGACAGAATCAAATGGGGCAGCAGCAGAAATGGGTCTTATACAGTCAAGGAAGGATACTTGCGCTCTGAGATCCAAGAAGAATTTGATTGATCAATGGCCTTGGAAGCTGATTTGGAAAACTAAATTGCTACGTTTGTTTCTCCTGGAACACTCCAAAGGGTGCAACTTTACCTCAAGACAATCTTTCCAGGAGGAAATTTCTGCTTGCAAACAGATGCTACATGTGTCAGTGGCTCAGTGCAGCCCTGGATCACTAAACCACTGTTCCTTCACTGTCCATTTGCAAGAGACATATGGAACATGTTATAATCACTTTTTGGTCTTCATTGGGTCATGCCATGCAGTGTGAAAGAGGTTTATCATATTTGATGCCCATGGCCAGGTTTATCATATTTGATGCTCATGGCCAGTTGGGAAGGCCATCAAAAAGTTTTGGTCTTTGATTCCTGCTTGATTTTTTGGTGTATATGTTTGGAGTGTTAGAATAGGAATAGGTTTATACAATCCTGTTAGTATAGGAATAGGTTTATACAATCCTATTAGAATAGAAATAGGTATATACAATTCTATTAGAATAGGAATAGTAATAGAAATATAAATAGAAATAGAAATAGGAATACTAAATAGTATCCTACTTGGTAAAGGATTGTATTCTAGGGTCTATAAATAGGGTCTCAATGTAATAATGTAAACAACGACAATTCAATAATATTCTTTTTCCTATATTTCTCACAGAAAGAAGTCGTAGACTTTTTATGGCAGCCAATTACACTCTTAAAGCCTGATGTTAGTTAATATTTTTAGTTGGGCCAATCTCACCCATGAAATCAGTCTTGACTCCTTCATGGATTTTATAAGCTCTTCAGTTCTTTGATCACCCCCCTTGGTGGGATTTCACTGGGTATGTTGTTGTTGTTGTTTAGTTCTTTTATAGTTTTTTGTCTCCCTTTGGACTGATACTTCCATCTTTTATAATCTGTGCATCTTCTTGATGCTTTTATTATTGTTATTTTTCAAAACTTCATAAAAAAAAAGGAGTTAAATTGATACAATCCATACTTAATGCCCTTCAAATAAATAAGTTATTCAACTCGTTTTTAATTGGGTTGGTTGGACAAATATTTGGAAATCTTATCCATTTGCTAGCAGTTGTTTTTTCATCAAGTAATAAATTTTAATTAACAATGGGCACAAAGTTTACCCATATACAAGGAGCATACTAACTTTAGTTATTTCAGATGAGAAACAGGCTTAGAGATTTCGAGTGCAACTAATATGAAATCAACTTTATCTTTATTTAAAACAGCACAAAGTAATAAGCCAACCCAATGACACCTTCTGGATAAATGCTGCAGAACCTAAAAGCTGACAAACATCCACCAAAAGCTCCGTCAGGCTCATCCTGAATTGTTCAAGGGTGTCAGGCAGGTCAACCATTGCACCCTCACCATAAAATGTAGAATCATCCACCTGTTTAAGTCGAAACCCATAACACAAAATAAATAAAACAGAAAATAAAGAGTAAGGAAAAGATGGCATTAATTTGAGCTTACTTTTATGCACTAGCAATTAACAGTAAGTACAAGGACATTCATTGAAAGCTAGCCAAGGAATTCATTTTGAAACTAGTTTATCAAAATGATTTACAGCTTACTTTAAAGAAGTTAGTCTACCACTATAGTACAATATGTTTATATTGATGACATCAAAGCATGAGCAAAAATTTGACCTGTCCACTAATCAAATTTTAGAGGCAACCTCTAACAACCAAATTATGTAGACCACCCAACAGACTTGAGAGAAAGGGAGAATAAAAAATTGAGAAGAAAAAAGTAACTGACAATCCCTTAGTGTAGGACAAAATAAGGTAAGGGGTCGTTTGGTTGGGAACAAGTTATCCTAGGATATCCTGGGATAACTTATCCCTCAATGTATATGGGATAACTTATCCCATCACTATGATATAAATGGTGGGATAAGTTATCCCAAACATAGCAACCAAACAAGATACAAAAATTTTATCCCATCACTATTTATTTTAATACCTCACACCAAACGACCCCTAAGAGTCTTCAAGATTATCTGCCAATTAACCTATGACATTATTGCTGGTAATTCCTTCAGTGAAGCATGCTGAGTTGAGGTTCTTATTTTTATTTTTATTTTAAATTAAAGTTGAGGTTCTTATTTTTTTTTATATTTTTTTATTTTTATGACCGTGGTGTCTGATGTGAGGCTAAAAATATATTTTCTTATCATTATTTGTCTCACATTTATTATTTATATTTGCCCTTTTTGAGCATGGATTTTATGGATTGTGCTAAATAGTATATTTTATTTGTAGGAGTAAATTGGTGTAAAGTTGAAGAAGTTTGGAGCTAAAACGAATTAAAGATGGAAGGTTGAAGAAGGTAATCAAGCAGACAGCTTAATGGAAATAAGTTAATATAATATTAATATAATTTATATTCAAATAAGAAAGATGCATAACACGTGGCAACCATTGAAGGCCACAGTAAAAAGTTGAAGGCGGCACAGCTTCGAAAAACACTTGTTCATGCTACCCTTTGTTGACTATAAATAGAGGGGTTTCCTCTCATTTTTCAACCACAATTTTTAAAAAAAAATCTTCTACTCTTCTTCTTGCATTATAATTTTTTTTTGTGTTATTTATCGTCGTTGAGTGAATTTGAAGTTTAACAAAATATGGGGCACTATTATGATGAAGTATAAATCGTTCTATCCTAAGAGGGTATATTCCATAACTTCGAGTAGTTGAGGAAAATAATTTTAATTATAAAATAATTATCTTTTGCTTAATATATACATTAGTATGTAATGTTCCAATATATGAAGTTAACATGATGTAGTCTATTTTCATTTGTTTTTGTTAACAATTTCTTTTGTGATGTAGATATATGCTTTTGAATATCTTTTTCTAAAATTTAGAAAATTGTCATGATTTGTTTTTTTAATGCTCAAGACAAAAGAATGACTTTATTTATCAATACTAGTTATGTGATTTAGATTGTCAAGAAGTTTGCTTCAAAATAGTTATTACTATATAAACATTGCCTTTTTGTTTTACTTATTTACTATTTCATGATATTTAAGTATTTTAGACAAAGAGAAATTCATATGACTTGTAATATTGCAAGTTCAAATTTGTATTAGTTTAATTTTTTATTATTTATTTAATAGCTAATTTTTATGAGATAAATATTTTTCATTAATGAAAATATATATTTACATTTTGGTAGGTATTTGTACTTAAATAAAGTATTATATATGTCACAAATGTATTATCAAGTTAACAAGATCTTCTATGTTTAAAATATATTATTTTAAAATGTTCCAAGTTATTTATTTTTTAAAAAAATAAACACTCACAACAAATGTGAAAATATGTGAATATATATGAATCATTTAAAATTTATCAATTACAAAATAAATTTTATATTCAGTAATACGGAATAAACATTTACATTTTGCCCCTACATTAAATTAAAATCTAATAACTAAAAAAATAGTAACATTAATTAAAAGTCCTATTTATTTATGTACGTATAAAATTTAATAGAAATTCAGCTATTGCACATTAACTCTTTTACGTTCTAAGGTATAACATTATGAATTCCATAGTTGTTACATTAATTTCTATATTTCATCTATCCTTATATTACCTTTTGACCAATAATTTTTCATATTATTACACCGGCCATATATATGTGATAACATGGTGTTGTAATTTTTCCTTTGACGAATCATACTCGGTTGAATAAATCGAAACAATTTACGAGTATATGAATTATATCTTTTTTAGGTGTAAGATGAACATGTAGTTATATATATGAATTCACACATAAAATATATTCTATAATTTTAATTTTTAGTTTTTTCTGGTAAAAAAAAAAGAGAAGCTTTCTCAGTTAACAATGGACAGTCAATAACTTTCTTTTATTTATGTACACAATCAATCATGAAGTCAAGTCTGAGAGCCAACAACAAGAACATCATCTATTATGTGATAACTTATAAAATGTAGTTGTTCTCTTCACATGTTCATATGACATCTAAACAGTTTAACGTGGAATACACGTGCAAACATCTGGTTAGATGACAAGAAAAATACACAACAAATATCGTCTATAAGAGATATATATGACGATCCACATTGAATATTAACAAAAGAATCTGCAATATTATTTTGTGTTAAGCTTAGTATTCAAATCTTCGCCTAAATAAGCAATACTATTTACTATAACATATATTTTTTGAATTAGAAAACACGTGTCAAAAAACTAGTACTACCTTAAAAGTATGAACTGCCTATCTTAAATGTTAACTTATTATAATATCCCTGACTTAAAACATCAAATTTAGTATATATTCTATATTTTATATTATATTATTTATTATTTATTTAGTTATACTATATAATATTATATTAAAAGCAGACACTTTTTCACATTGAGGAGTCTTGACTTTTCCAAAGAGTTATGACTTTTTCAATGAGTTATGACCTTTTCGAAGGATTGTGACTTTTCTAATGGGTTGTGACTTTTTCCGAAGGGTTATAGGTGTTTTTCGGATATTGATTTGACAATTTTAGTAGTAATCATAAGAAAGTTTACATCCACTATTCATAGGAACTTATACTTTATTATTCCACTAGTAAAATTACCCGCGCTTCGTGCGGGAATTTGATATCACAAAACTTATAAAATAATACTTAAAACCTATTAGTCATTAAAACTAAAACACTATGTTATCTTGCATACAAGATTACGTAGTAACGAACATTAATAATAAAAGGAAAATAATAATTATAACATCTTAGCATTTATCCTTCAGTCAATCATCTTTAATTTGATTTTATAACTTATCCTTTTGCTTCCAGGAAGTGTTACTATTTGATATTTTTGGGAAATTAGATGAACATCAACATGAGATATTAAATTTTCTAATAAATAAATAATCTTTATATGTACTAACAAATACTTATAACAATAACTTTGCAGAAACATAAACAACAAAGTTTAAAACATGTACTCAAAAACAACAATTAATATCATAAGCATAAATTAATGATTGTAAAAAATATACTAGGATCTATAACAATATAATGAAACAGAAAGGAAAAAATTGAGCCCATTAAATGCACAATGCCCCCTTAAGGAAATTATTCCCCTCTAGTACCTGAGTTTAAAGGAATAAATCCTCTCGGGATCCTCTCCGGATGGAACTATTCTATTCACAAGTGTATTGATACAAAAACAATAATGTCAATGAGCCACTCGACAAGAGCAAAGTACACGAATATTTAATTGTGCAAAAGAAGAAGTTTAGAATTTTCGTTGTTTTAAAATGAGAGGAAATCTCTCTATTTATAGGCAAAACGGGTAGTGTGAACAAATGCTTATTGTCCCTATCGGAAATGTCACAACTCTTTGGAAAAGTTACAACCCTTCAAAAAGGTCACAACCTTTCATAAAAGTCACAACTCTTCATAAAAGTCGCAACTCTTCATAAAAGTCGAAACTATTCATCAAAGTCACAACTTTTCATAAAAATCACATCTTTTCATGAAAGGGGAAAGGTATTTTTGGAAATAAATAAATTTAAAAGGAAATTCTTGTTGTGGTGGCACCACGTAAGCAGGCCTAGGGTTCTCTTTTATATAAAATATAAATATATACGATTTATAATTATATACTTAGATTTTTGATTTAATAGTATTGACAATGTTTTTTAAATAGTGCAGTGCATGGTTACAAAAAGATGAGATGTCATATCAAAAAGGATTGTCTCAATATAAACACAACTTTGATTAACTACAACTAATTATTGATATCTCATCAATTCCAGAACAAAGAGCCAAGGGTCATACTTTTCCTCCAATTTCCTGATGATCACAGTGAAAGAACACCCAAATTTAAGATAAAACCAGGGAGAAACAATAATTTTGGATATATGTGATGACTCAGAAAACCTTGTTAAGTGCATAGACAGAATTTTCTTTCAATTATCACAGCTATACTCTCTGTGAAGCATAAAATTTATCATATAACAATATTTTAAAATCCAACAAATGCACATGCTAATGGAAAGGTAGGTCAATAGAGTAATTTGTGGATGGGACTAAATAGAAGCAGAATAAAGAAACAATCTGCAGTCAAAATGCATGCAAACAGAAGCTAACCTGAGAACGCAACAGAAGGGCATCCAACAACGCCGAGAAAACAGGAAAAAATAAGATCTTGACGCTCTTAACATTTTCTCCACGATCTGCATCCAGGCCTAGGATGTAGCCGGCAAGACTGCACCTGCAAAGTGAGAGTGTTCTTGGATAGGGGGAACCATTTGAACTACACATTTCGTTTCAACAATCTACTCTGGACCCTGTCTATAGTTAAGTAACGGGCCCCGATTTGTACAAAAGTAACTTTATTATGAAAAGGTAAAAGCACCAGAACTGCAAAGTCGAGTCTGCGATCTCCCAATCTTCACTTGGAAATGAAACACAACTGCCATCATACATTGCATGTCAGGTACTTATATTTATAAGTAAAAGATGTTTCATTAGATGAAAGCTCCCAAAAATTATGTACATCAAAATAGCAACTTCCTTATCCGCTATGATTGAAGGGATTCTGAGAAAAAAAATTGAAACAGTAACTTGGGATTCTAATAAATTTAAAAGACATCAACTTTGTCTTCTAGCTTCAGATTGCACCAGGTGTTCAACATATGCTAAAATCTAGACCTAAGACAAAAAATTGTTGAGTATTTGTCTTCAAAGCATTTGTTTTTTCTTTTTCTCCAAATTATCCAAGAAATGCAAATGGGCATCGTGTTCCACGTCTGCCGGCGGAGCTTCCTGACATTCTATCCTTGCCATGCCAACAGAGCTTCTTTAATAGATTGAGGCGTCACTCACTGAATACCTCCCACATGTATGTACAATGAAGGAGATTATGATTAATAGATTCAATCTTCTGCACAAGATCACCTATTACAGAAAATGAACACTTTTCTTGTATGTCTTGCCATCTATAATCTACTCCTGCTGGTTTGCACAAAATTTTAGCAAGATTTGACGGTATAGTTTCCTTTGCTATCGGCATCCCAAAATAATCTGTCCTGCTCTGTTGCTAATAATAGAAGCTGCCAAGTTGTAGAAAAATTTGAGCCAGCTTTTCTGTTTCCCAGTTGAAACAATTTCTTCTGACCATTAAATTCCATACATCTCCAAATCTGCATTCTGCCAGTGTGGCATGTTGTTTCGGAACTAAGCTGTACAAATCTGGGACGGAAATCATCAAGGGGATTCTTCTAGCCAAGGATCCTCCCACATTTTTGTCTTCCTCCCATCGCCAACTGATATCACGGACAAATTTTTAAGGTCTCCACATAAGTTTCTTATTGGTTTCCATAGAGCAAACCCATAGGAATATCACTTGTTTGATACACCAACAATTTACTGTTCCATATTTTGTAGTGACAACTTTTCTCCATAAAACATCTTGATCGCAACTAAACCTCCAAAACCATTTTAAAGTAGACTTTTTTTTATGTAGTTTCAAGTCCCTCACCCCTATTTCACCCCATTGTTTTGGAGTTGTAACTGTGACTCCTTCACTAAATTAAATTTACGGCTCTCCAAATTCCCTGACGATAGGAAATCCCTCCTTGGCTTGTCAAGCTGATTTGCTATTTTTGAGGGTGATAAATGTAGATAAAAGCAATATGTTGGCATCCAACTAAGACACTATCTGTGAGGGTAAGTCTTCCCCAGCACACCTTTCAAGATTACTCCTTGTCTATGTTGAGCTAGTGGTAGGCCAAGGTAAGTAACAGGAAAATGTTCCACTTACATACTAGTATTGCAGCCAAGGATTGAATGTAACTAACTACTGGAAACAGGCAGCCCTTGGACAGATTTACATGAAGTGCCAATATCAAGGTATCATCTGCATACAGCAAATATGAAAGCTCCCGCTGATTTGATTTATTTTTTTAAGGTAAATAAATTTATTAATAAATGGGGAAACCCATAAATAAAAAGAAGAGAACCTACATCAAAATATGGTTCTCAACAGGAAAAAAGCTCCAGCTGATTATTACCCCAATTTCCCACTCTAAACCCTTTGATCCAACCCTTTAACCCTGCGACTTTTAAAATCTTGCTCAAAGCTCCCAATACCAACAGTAGCCCACTGGTGTACCATTACTGAGGATAGAGAACTTCACAGAGGCAGTGGAATCTTTCACCAATTCACCCATTTGTCAAAAAAATCCATGTGTACCAACAATTTTGACAGAAAAGACTTGTTTACACGGTCATAGGCTTTTCCAAAGTTCAGTTTACAAACTGTTTCTAACTTCTCCTTACCTCATTCTTGAGTCCAAATTCTCATTGGCAACTAAAATTGTATCCATAATTTTTTTCCATGGATGAACATGTTCTATGTGCCTGAGATCAATCTGCCCATAATACTTTTCAGCCTCTTAGTGAGGACTCTAGCTATGATCTTGTAGACACTGCCTAAAAGGCATATGTTGCCTCTTTCTTTTTGGAGTTAATGCGATGAAGGTTGCATCTAGACTCTAGGAAAAAACCACCTCCATGTATAAATATTCAAAAGTTGCCATCAGATCACACAAGCTTCATCTCCTGCACTTTCTTAAGGTCATGAGAACTTCTTCCTCTGTAAAGCATCTCTGCAGCCATTGCCAGTCTGATTCTGAAAGTTTTACCAAATCTGGGCTCCAACTTTCTGCTTCATGGCGCAATTTTTTGTAATAATTCAAGATTTTCCCTTTTATTGAAGTATCTGGATACTCAGCTTCTATTCCATCAGTCAGTAGTTTATCAATGTTGTTATACCTTGTATAATTAAGTGTGACCATGCATTTATTTGAATCAAAAATAAACTATGCATAGTTATCTTGATGTTTGTTGTGTGAGAAATAAAGGAGAAAAATATTATTGAAATTGTGTTTTAATTATTACATAGAGAATTCTATTTATAGACACTATGATACTATTCCTTACCAAATAAGAGACTATAAACTATTCCTATTATGTGTAGGATTGTGTATACCTATTCTATTCTAACACTCCCCATCAAGCTGGTGCATACAAATTATATGTACCTAGCTTGTTACAAATGTAATTAATACGAGGACCGGTGAGGAACTTGATGAAGTTATCTGCAAGTTGATCATTTGACTTCACAAATTTGGTAACAATATCTCCTGAGAGTATTTTTTCTCTAACAAAGTGACAATCAATCTCAATGTGCTTAGTCCTCTCATGAAACAATGGATTTGATGCGATATGAAGGGCCGTTTGATTATCACACACAAGTTCCATATGACCGGTTTCTCCAAACTTCAATTCTCCAAGCAACTGTTTGATCCGAACTAGCTCACAAGTTGCTACAACCATTGCTCGATATTATGCTTCCGCACTGGATCGAGCAACTACACTTTGTTTCTTACTCTTCCATGACACCAAATTACCTCCTACTAAAACACAATATCCAGATGTAGAACGTCTATCAAAGGGTGATCCTGCCCAATCAGCGTTTGTATATCCGGTGATATGCTCATGGCCTTGATCCTCGAAGAGTAGTCATTTACCAGGAGCTGACTTTATATATCACATAATACGAACAACTGCATCCCAATGACTATCACAAGGAGAAGTCATAAACTAACTTACAACACTTACAGGAAAAGAGATGTTTGGTCTAGTCACCGTGAGATAATTCAACTTTCCAACCAACTGTCTATACCTTTCAGGATTACTGAGTTGCTCCTCCTGTCCTGGAAGGAGTTTAACATTCGGATCCATAGGACTGTCAATGGGTTTACATCCCATCATTCCTGTCTCCTCAAGAATGTCTAAAGCATACTTGTGTCGAGAAATAACAATACTTGATCTAGACTGAGCAACCTCAATACCTAGAAAATACTTCAGTTTGCCGAGGTCTTTAGTTTGGAAATGCTGAAAGAGATACTGCTTCAATTTAGCGATACCAACTTGATCATTGCCGGTGATAACGATATCATCAACGTAAACAACCAAATAAATACACAGATTTGGTGTTGAATGCCAATAAAACACAGAGTGATCAGCTCCACCACGAGTCATACCAAACTCCTAAATTACTGTGCTGAACTTTCCAAACCAAGCTCGAGGAGACTGTTTCAGACCATAGAGTGACCGACGCAATTGACATACAAGACTACTAGACTCCCCCTGAGCAACAAAACCAGGTGGTTGCTCCATATAGAGTTCTTCCTCAAGATCACCATGCAGAAAAGCATTCTTAATGTCCAACTGATGAAGAGGCCAATGACGAACGGCAGCCAAAGATAGAAAGAGACGGACAGATGCTATTTTGGCCACAGGAGCGAAAGTGTCACTATAATCTAGCCCAAATATCTGAGTATACCCATTGGCAACAAGGCGAGCCTTAAGCCGATCGACTTGACCATCTGGACCAATTTTGACTGCATAAACCCAACGACAACCAACAGTAGACTTACCTATAGGAATTGTAGGGCTAGCTAAAATCTGATCACGCACTGAATCATGGTTAGTAGAAAGTCCAGCAAGTGTAAGAATTAGAAACAATGACTGTTTGTGGTCTTGTTGTTTTTTGCACGTCCGTAGTGACTGGCATCAATGTTTCAAATTCCTCCATGATTGTCTGTACTTGTCCCAAGTAGGTGGACATATTTGATTCTTGTTTCTTTAAGTTGGTCATACGCGATATCACATCATAGAATCGAGATATGTCATTAGTGTATAAAGCACGAGCCTTTTTCCAAACTGAATAACATGTTTGGAATGGACGGAACAAGGGCATCAACTTGGAATCAATAGATCGCCATAGGAGACTACATAATTGAGCATCAACCTTCTCCCATTGTGCTTTGGCATTTGCATCTTCCCCACTAGGCTTTGCCTTTTCATCTACCACACAAGCAATGTTCGTTAAGTGATCTTTGACACCTTGACCCTTGCACCACAACTCAACCGAGGAAGCCCAAGCTAAATAATTTGAGCTACCCATTAACGGTTCTCAAGTGATCATTGGGCTGGAACTACCACTTTTCGGGCCAAAAATATCAATCCCGAAAAACACGGTAAAATCAGGCAAAAAAAACAAATCTGCCACCGGAAAGTGGACAGAAATTAAAGAAGAGAAAAATATAATTAATTATGTGGGTAGGGTTGGAATTACGAGGCGACCCTACTGGAAAAAAAATATGCTGAAAAAAATGGCCGGAAACAGCCTGAAATTGCCGGAAAAGTGGCTGGAATCGCCGAAATCTCAAAATAATCAGATCTGATTGCAAAAAAATGGTCGGAATCAGGAAATAATTGAATGGGTAGGTTCCAAAAAGAGATCCGATCCATCTGGAAAAAGAAAAGTTGCCGGAAAGTGGCCGGAACTGACCTCACGCGCCGGCGCGTGGTCAAATCTCGCCAGAAAATTTCACACCTCTGATCGGCGCGTGAGGTGGTATTTTCCGGTGGGTCTGGCTGAGGTTTCGTCGCCGGAGAATGAGGGACCCACTAGTGGTGTTGGTTTTCACACAACACTAACGGAAAGAGATGATGACAAAATTCAACTTTGGCAATAGCAGGAAATTGCTGTAAAGGTTTCTCACCGATGCTCTGATACCATGTGAGAAATAAAGGAGAAAAATATTATTGAAATTGTGTTTTAATTATTACATAGAGAACCCTATTTATAGACACTATGATACTATTCCTTACCAAATAGGAGACTATAAACTATTCTTATTCTGTGTAGGATTGTGTATACCTATTCTATTCGAACAGTTGTTTTCACCAAGATTAATAATTCCTTATATTATATTGAGCCCGTGCTGGTACGGGCAATTCCCCTTAGTCAATACAAGTGCCTATCTTGGTAAAAGAGGAAAGAAGTAAGGACAGTATAAAGAAAGCTTCAGATTACAGAAAATTGTTTCTAACTTCTCCTAACCCCATTCTTGAGTCCAAACTCTCATTGGCAACTAAAATTGTATCCGTAGTTTTGTTTACATGGATGAACGTGTTCTATGTGCCTGAGATCAATCTACCCATAATACAGCCTCTTAGTGAGGACTCTAGCTATGATCTTGTAGACACTGCCTAAAAGGCATATTGTCTAAGATCCTTAAGCTAGGTTGCCTCTTTCTTTTTGGAGTTAATGCAATGAAGGTTGCATCTAGACTCTAGGAAAAAACCACCTCCATGTGTAAATATAAAAAGTTGCCATCAGATCGCACAAGCTTAATCTCCTGCCCTTTCTTAAGGTCAGGAGAACTTCTTCCTCTGTAAAGCATCTCTGCAGCCATTCCCTGTCTGATTCTGAAAGTTTTCCCCAAATCTTGGCCATCCAATCTGGGATCCAACTTTCTGCTTCATGGCGCATATTTTTGTAATAATTCAAGATTTTCCCTTTTATTGTATCTGGATACTCAGCTTCTATTCCATCAATCAGTAGTTTATCAATGTTGTTATACCTTATATAATTAAGTGCTTAGAATTTAATTAGAACATTAAGAGACTATGCATTTATTTGATTCAAAAATAAACTATGCATAGTTATCTTGATATTTGTTGCTTTCACCAAGATTAATAATTTCAATATTATATTATATTGGGCCCGTGCTGGTACGGGCAATTCCCCCTAGTCAATACAAGTGCCTCTATTGGTAAAAGAGGAAAGAAGTAGGAGCAGTATAAAGAAAGCTTCAGATTACAGAAAACTATGCTTACGATGGAGCCAACAAAATGATGATAGAAGTTAGAACCAAGGATTTTATGCGTCTATTAAAGAAAGTTTCATTTAGTGAATTGGAGAGACGTCACATCTCTGAAGGAATGGGGAGGACTCGCTGTGAAATATCACATGGTATTCAACAAAGCGTTGTTAAGGAATTGGATATGGAGATTTGAGGTGGAAGAGAAGGCACTTTTGAGGGGGGCGCAACAGAAAAATATGGTATCATCGAAGGAGGATCGATGACTAGAAACATTGGAATATCGTTTAGATTTGGCTTATGGAAGAGTATTTACAGAGGTGGGAAGAGTTTAGTGGACATATCTCTTTTATGGTGGAGGATGGAAGCAGGATTAGTTTTTGGGCATATAAGTGGTGCGGAGAGAACAAGTTGAAGGAAGTATTTCCAGACATTTAAGTTTCTTGCCAAAAAGATATGATAGTCAAACAAATTTATAGGTCGCATGAGGGAAGTTCATTGGGATTTGAGATTTAGGAGGAACCTACAGGTTGGGAGATGGAAGAGTTTCATATTATGGTTGAGTTATTGTATGGGCAGGAGATACATTGATAGATCGGATGGATGGAACGACGAGAGGGTAGAAATTGTTTTGTAACTATTAATTTTATAACGAAAGATTATTAGGGAAAGGGGAATGTATCTTCCGTCATTGCTTAGTATAGAGTCTCACGGTACCAAGGAAGGTGTGTTTCTTTACGTAGTTAGCAGCAAGGGGAATGATCTTGACAACGGGAAACCTGAGAAAGGAAGATCGCCTATTTTAGTTGGTGTTTCATGTGTAAATGTTTGGGTGAAAAGTTATACTGCATTGTCAAGTGACAAACCGACTGGGGAAGGTGGTTCTTTATGGGTTTTGTTGCAATGGATGATGATGTCGAGCACAATGAAGAAGGTAATGCCCAGTTGGGTTTGCAGAAGGGGAAAGAGAAATTCAAGGGCATGGAATGTTGCCTCTTAGCAATTACTTGGATTATTTGGAAAGAGAGCAATGGGAGAGCATTTGAAGGGGTCGGGCATTTGGGTTTCTTTTGTTGACAACCATATTTTGATGGTATACGGCTTGTATATGGGGTTTCCCCCAAATTGTTAATAAAATTATTTACCATATCAAATAAAAGACATTCTTGCAACACATAAAAAGAAATATAAGAAATGGCATCTGACCTCAAGAGTGCATCTGTCAGTACAAATGCTTCAGGACTTGCTTCAGTAATCAAAGACGGAGCCTATTATACAAGAAAACAATAGTTAATTAATTTCAGAGATCCTTGATGCTAAGCTGTCGAAGCATAGGTAGGACCCATCAACTCTATTTGGCTGCAAGAATCAATTCTAGCTCGGAGTTTGAAATACTTACAGCATGACCAATTTCTGACAAAAAACAAGCAAGACCACTTATCACAGTCTCGTCTCCACTATTAAGAGCTGGGAGAAGAAGTACATCCCTAAGAAATCCAACCTTGCATAGCAAAACTTGTGGTATACACTGCAAAAGCAAAAGTAGAAAAGGTTGGCTTAAAATCCAAAGAGAATTAAGTTGGGCCAATTTTGTTTGGTGTAAATCTTCCAGATGGATCTCATATTAATTATTTTTCGGAAAAGGATCAAAAATGCCCTTATGTGAAATGATCAAAAATGCCCTTTGTTTATACTTTGGTCCATTTATGCCCTTGTAGTCAGTGAAATGGACCAAAAATTCCCTTAAACGAAATGAAAGCAAATGGGAAATACTTAAACACTAATTTTAGTATTAATTTGTCCGCCCCGTCTCTTCATCTGAACCCAACCTCATTTTTCTCTCAGATTTATTTCCTCCTTCAAAACCCTAGCCTCCTCATCTAAATTTCTCAAATATGCTCAAGTGGGCGTAGATTTTTCTTCTATTTTCGGTAATTTTGACATCATTAAAGATGAAATAAGATAAATAGTTAGCCACCATAGCCACTAGACTCCAACTCTTAAATGATAAAATTACCTTCAAAATCATATTTTTTTGTTGTTATTTTTCTTTTAAAAAACTCCTTTTTACACCGTAACTTCCTTAATTTCTCACAAACAACTCTCTTTTACTCTCTAAAATGGAAAATTATCTAATATTTACATCGTCATCATCTCATGAATTTTCAATAATGAAAAACAATACTACTCTTTGTTTGGATCCTGGAAGCAAATGTTGTTATTGTGGATTGGTTGCCACAAAGTGGTGGTAGCCGAATTCCGGTGATACAAATTTGAGAGTGGTGGATTCTTTCATTAGATTTATGTTAGCTTTTAAGAACACAAATTGCACTTTAAATTCTTCAAAAATGGTCTTGAATGTGCTAAAATGTCTTTGGAGTCGAAGAATATCAAGTATGATTCGCCTGTAATAGCACCCAATCATCATACTAATACAAATATATTTCCAATTCTTTCAATTGTGCTTCTTTTTCCTTTCATCTAGTTCACATCATTGCCAACAGAACTATCTCCCGTGCTCTTTTCGTTGCTCCATCCTTCAGGACTTCCATCCTAATAACATTTATCTAATAGTTTTTGGTATTATATGTCCCACCACAAACATGTCTCATATAGTACACCACAACGAGTAGGCTATTGAGCAATGGCGTAGCAAATGATTCACATCTTCTCTGCATCCATACACATGGTACCAACTTATCTATTTTTTTTATGAACTCCCTACAACTAGGTTTCACTTTATCCATTTTCAGCAGCATATGGCAATACAATTTCACTCTAAATTTACCCTTTCTCAGTCCACTCCATCTCCAAGTCTCTTTCCACATGTGAAATCCTTTGTTTGTATAAAGTTTGAGTAAATATCTCCCAATCTTGCAAATTCTTCTAAATCTTAGGTCTCACAATGTTCGTCTCCTTGTACCAGTAAATACAGAAAAAAATAGTGGGGACACGAAATGTTCAAAATTGTTGGGAAAGCCTCAAATAAAACAGAGTATCCACGCCGTCTTTCTCTCAAAAGTATCAACCTTGCAACATTTCCCGCATCAATCTGGATATCTTTCTAGAAATCTTCTCCACCCTTTGTTGTATGTCCCCATAGGGAATTCCCTGTGGCATTGTTATTCAGTTGGCCCTCCATTCCCCTGGCCGCACACTGTGAGGGTGTTTGGCTAGACTTTTAAGCCAAGTCAAACTGGCTTATAAACACCTTTTGGCTTATCTATGCATTTGGTAAACATCCAAAGTGCTAATAAGCCAAAAGTTGCAAGTTGGTCACCCCCAACATATGTTTTTTTCAATTTATACGCACTTTTAGTTTGGCCGAGATGTTTATTCTTTAAAAAATAATCTTTTTTATAATCGTGGTGTCCGAACAAGCTTTCCCACACCTCAACTAATTCCACAGGATACCTATCACCTCCCACTAGCTTTTCATCCCACTTCATTGACCACTGGGTCACACCCTTGGGTTAATACTTAAAATCCCTTTTCAAAACAAAAGCTCTAACTTCCTCTCCATCCCACATCTGCCATTCATCATTTTCCTTGCAAAGATCCTTTTAAATTTATGATCTTTCGTAAATATAATTAAGGGTATTTTAGTCATTTTATAGAAAGAACAACTTACTGCACATTTTTACCAAACACGGCAACTGTTTATTATCAATTTCAACACTTTTATCCAAACATGTAACTGTTTATTTATAAAATTGATTTCAACACTTAAATTGCTTATCATAACGTACTACTTATCAGCTAATCCAAACGGGCTCTATATTTCTCGGTTATGACTTCTCTTCATATGCATGTTCTTGTAATGATCTACACTTCTTTTTAATGAAGTAAGAATATCATTAATGAGAGGGCACTAACTAGCCCATATACAAAAAGTTGAAAATCTTAAATACATGATTTCTATGAATGCCACCTAATCAATCCATACACAATAACCTCATGGCTGCACCAAAAAGAAATAAGGGGAAAGAGGCTTTTTGTCAAGTGTACAAAATCTTTCTCTATTCCATCATAAGCTCTCTTATTCCTCTCTCTACGGTCCATGACAATGCTAAAGGGGCAACTTCACATGCCCTGCATCTCCTCGTCCGTCTTCTATGAGCCCAGCTAAGCAAAGTTTTTTTCATAGTTCTCAGCATTACCCACTCAATACCAAGCCATCTCAGCAATACCAAAAGTTGGCTCCACAACTATGTTGATAAAATGGATATTGGATCTTTCAAGAATATTGGCTAACTTTCAAAGTTGCGTAAGGTCAAGGTCAAGGTCAATTTTCTCAACAAAGTATTAGAGTCAAACTCATCTTCAATGTTGTGCTACCAAATGCTTAGCCACATGTGCCATGTATTCACACTCCTAATGTTCAACTTTGGGCAAGTGGGAGAGAGGAAAATGCTAGAATCCAAGATCAATAAGTGTATGAGTTAGAGTCTCCTTACACAACCTTAAATAATAGTTACCACTTGAGGTAAATTTTTGGGTTGAGTTAGGCCCGAGTTATATAAGGAGACCAAAGCTAATACGCTTGAAGATTTTAGTACCCCCAAACACTAAGGGGTCGTTTGGTGTGAAGGATAACACCCAATAGTCCTAGGATTAAATCAGAGTGACACTTTTTGAGATAAAGGTAATTGTGTATTCACAAAAGGCTCATCATCAAATAAATGATGAGCATAGGTCACTTACAATCTCATCAGAGCATATCAAACTACCTTATAGGAGATTACAAATTACCTATAAAGTCTACAAAGAGTTCTATATCCCCCATCATATCTTGTTTACACCAGAAGTACAAAAGACCAAGACAATTCATTCTAATTTTCTGGATGTTGTTCCTCTTATCCACAAAGCATCTTCCATTCCTTTCTTTCCATAGGGACCACCAGATGCAGGCTGGGACTAACTCCCACCGATCTTCATTAGACTCCCTTCTTCCTATCTCCTTCCAGCTGTAGAGCAAATCCTTAATGGACTTTGGAATTACCCAGCATACACCAAGAAGACCAAGAAACATGTTCCATAAGCTTGTAGATACTTTGCAATGAAGGAATAAGTGACAATTAACTTTTGCATCTTGATCACACATAAAACATCTTAAGCATATTTGTCTGCCTTTCTTTTGAAGCACTTCATGTGTTAAGCAGGCCCTTTTGCACACTAACCAAGCAAAACATGAGATCTTCAAGGGTATTTTTATCTTCCATATTAACTTCCATGGCCAGTGTTTGGCCAATATTGTATCTGCATTAACAAGACTTTACTGTAAACACACCTTTGCTTTGCCATCTCCAAATAGGCTTATCAGGTTCAGTGGAGGTGCCTAGGAAGGCATTGAGGATTTGAAACAGATTAATGACCCTCTCGATTTCCCAATCATTGAAAGCTCTCCTGAATATGAGATTCCAACCCTGAGGGCTCCATAGTTGTGAGATTGTGGCCTTGTTTTGAGTGGTGAGCACAAACAGGTCTGGAAAGAGTGATTGCAGGCTTTCATCCCCAATCCAATGTTCATTCCAAAAATCAATTTTCCTACTATTTCCCACTTCTAGTGAGATGTTGCCGTTGAATTGGGACCATAATCTTCTAATAGTCTTCCACACACTGCATCCAAAAGTTCCAAGAGCCTCCTCAGTAATCCAATGGCTTTATAGTCCATACTTCATTGGGATGACTCTTTTCCAAAGTGACTGATCTCCAATGTAGAATCTCCACAACCATTTTTTAAGGAGACAATTGTTCTGAAGATTGAGCTTTTTTATTCCCAGCCCCCCTTTCTTTCTGCTAAGAGTAAGAGTATCCCACTTAACTAGATGGTAACTTTTGTGCTTTTTAATTCCATTCCATAGGAATGACCTTCTGAGTTGATTGATCTTTTTCAGTGTTCTTTGGAATAGGAAATAAGCTCATCATATATGAAAGAAGGGCATCAAGAACTGATTTAACTAGAGTCAACCTACCTCCCAGGGAGAGGTATTGACTCTTCCACCTAGCAAGCTTCTTGTTACATCTCTCCAAAACTTCACTCCACACTACTATCTCCTTATTTTGTGCTCCTAAAGGCATGCCCAGATACCTTGTAGGTAGGGTTGCTATTTGGCAGCCAAGATTTCTAGCTAGCAACTCCATATTATCCACTTGGTTCACAGGGTAAAGAAAACTTTTTTGCCAATTTACATGCAGACCAGATATACCTTCAAAGATGGTAAGGATTGCTCTGATGTGTCTAATTTGTATCACCTCAGCCTCACAAAAAACTAAAGTATCATCTGCATATAGTAGATAAGAAATTCCCACCTCATTGTCCCTATTACCCTGAGTCTGAGCCTTAAAACCTTTAATCCATCCATTAACATTTGCTTTTCTGATCATGTGATTGAGGCCTTCCATGACTAGCAAGAAAAGAAAAGGTGACAGAGGGTCACTTTGTCTCAAACCTCTTTGTGATTGGAAAAAACCTTCAGAGTTTCCATTTATGATCAGGGAGAATTTAACAGAACTTTATCCAATTGAGCCATTTCCTCCCAAATCACATGTCCTGTAAAACCTTCAGCAGAAAAGACCAATTGACATGATCATAGGCCTTCTCTATGTCCAACTTACATAAAATTCCAGGAATTTTTTGCTTAACTCTGGAGTCTACCAACTCATTAGCAATTAGTGCAGCATCCATGATTTGCCTTCCTTTCAGAAAGGCCATTTGGTGTACATCGACCAACTTCCCCATTACTGTCTTCAACCTCTCAGTAATCAGTTTGGAAATGATCCTATAGACTCCTCCTATCAAGCTAATAGGCCTGAAATCTTTCAATTCTTCTGCTCCAGGTTTTTTAGGAATCAGTGCTAGGAAGGTGGCATTGAAAGACTTTTCAAAAATTTCATTTTGATGGACATTTTGAATTGTCAGCATTAGATCCTCTTTTACAATTCCCCAACAAGATTTAAAGAAACTCATTGTGTAGCCATCTGGACCTGGAGCTTTATCTCCATCACAAAGTTGTAGGCATTGCAAGACCTCAGATTCAGTAAATGGTCTTTGCATCCAATCATTTTCTTCCTGAGAAATAGTTGGGCATTCCATAAGATCAAAATTGGGTCTCCACTCCTCAGATTCAGTGTGGAGTTCTTTGTAGAAGCTAATCATGGTGTTCCTGATCTCTACAAGGTCTTCTACTACCTCTCCTCTGTCTATCAATCTATCAATAGTGTTGATCCTTTTGTGTGTTGTTGCCATTCTCTGAAAGAACCTTGTGTTATTATCTCCTTGTTTCAGCCATAAAACCCTTTTTGTTTCCATTTAAGTTCTTCATTTTTTGCCAACTCTTCCAGCTCCACTACTATGGTGGCTCTTATTATCACTTCATCTTCAGTCAATTCCCTGGTTTCTTGTATCAAATCAATTTCTGTCAGTTCCTCCAGTAAGCTATTTTTCTTACTAGTAAGCTCCCCAAAATTTGACTTGCTCCACTCCTTAAGTTTCTGCTTTAGCATTCTTAGTTTAATATTCAATCTATAATCAGGACAACCTTCCACTAGAAATTCATTCCACCAGCTCTGAATCAAGTTGGTGAAACTCTCCACTTTAAGCCACCAATTCTCAAACTTAAAGTTTGACCTTTTCTGCTCCCAGTTACCACTTTCTAACAAGATAGGACAGTGGTCAGATAGCACTCTAGGTAGTAACTTTTGCCTGATGTTTTTGAATTTTTCTTCCCATTCCATCGAGTATAAGAATCTGTCTAGTCTAGCTGCACTAGGATGATTGATGCCTCTAAACCAGGAGAACTTTCCACCATTTAAATGAGGATCATGTAGCTCCATCTCCTCTATCCACCTTGAGAAGTCAGACATAACATATGAGATTCTGTTACATCCTCTTTTTTCTCCCATAGTTCTATTGGTATTGAAATCTCCACATGTGATCCATGGACCTTCACATAAAGTCCTGACTGCAGCCAATTCTTCCCAGCATATCAACTTCTCAATTCTGGTATGAGGAGCATATACTCCAGTGAGATACCAGGTAAAAATATTTTGAGTTGACACAAACTCATAAGTAATGGAGTATTGATCAGTTTCAACAAGGGTCCCACTCCAGATTCTACTATCCCACAGCAACAAAATCCCCCCACAACTGCCTTCAGCTTCCAAGTATCCGCATTTCATCCACCTGCATGACCATAGTTGTTTGGCCATTGCTTCTAAGTCCTTGCTAATCTTTGTTTCCGGTAAACAGTAAACATCTGCCTTCCATTTTTTCATTAGACTCTTCACTACAGTTCTGTTATTCTGATTGTTCAGACCCCTTACGTTCCAGGTAATCAAGTTTACTTTCATTTACAAGTTAGACTTAGATTCCTCCCTCTACTTCTGCTTCCTTCCACCTCTTCATTTAGGCTGGATTTTAAGTTTTTCAGTTCATTCTTTCCAATACCTCTGCTTTTTGGAGTAGAGACTGCCTTACCTTTCCCCTTCTTATCAAGCTGTGTTTTCCTCTCATCAATCTTCATCAACAAAGCTATGGTTTCTCTTTTCGAATCCTTCGAAAGCCACCCCATATGTGTTGCTCAAATCTAGGATATGAGAATTCACCCAATTTGAAGCTTCTGTTTCGCAGTCTTCTTGGGAATTTGGAAGCTGAATGTTGACTGGTTCTGCATCGTGAATATGTTGAAGTTGCATGTCTTAATTTGTTGATTGTGTATCGTTTGTCTCCCCTTCTTTTTCATGAGAAGTTTGTTGTGTACCCATCATCACCGGTTCTGTTTGGATGCAAGATAAAATTCTCTCCCCCATCGACTTGCGTCACCATGTTTGATTCTTTCACCGTGTTTGTTTCCCAGTTCCTGAAGGCTTCCAAAAATTTAGTTGCTAGGTCTTTTATTTATTTCTATGAGGCATTTTTTTCTGCCATGTGATTGTCACGTGAGGGTTCATTAAAGCTCATGGGTCTCTTTGAACTCACAGGAGGATTTGTAATGTCAGGATGCTTTTGGGCTATTGGGCCTGCATTTGAGGGTTCCTGACCCAAATTTTTTGAATTCAAAGTGGGTCCACCAGAATTCCTTTTTAACACCTCCCCACGTGGTCTCCTGCTAAGGCTGGCAATTGGGCAGGGTTTTGACCGGTCCGGTCCGGTTCCCGTACCGGTAAGGAACCGGTTTTATAGGGTACCGAAACCGGTACCGAAACGGAACCCGATTTTTTATCCGGTTGATCTGGTTCGGTAAGAACCGATTCCGGTCCGATTCTTATACGGTTGATCCGGTTCAACGGTCACTTCCTATTTTAATTTTATTTTTTATTTTTTAAAAGTGAACGTTAATTTGTAGCCGTTGGGCTGGGGGCCAAAACGGCTCAAAACAGCCCCCCACCCCTCTCTAACCCCTTAACACCATAAATATACCCATATTTTTTCATTTAAATCACAAATTCACAAACTATTTCATTAACATCTTATAAAATCTCTTAATTTTCAATCTCTCATAAATTCATAATTATTATTTTGTGATATTGACTTGGAGTTCGGAGATTTATTTGAAGTAAATCAAAAGCTTCAATTGGCATCTCTCAATTCCGGCTTTGGTTATACGTCTACTTTTACGTAGACGTTCGATACATTCGTTCCAACTTTAATTTTTTAATTGTTTATTAATTAAGTTATTTTATTTTTTTTATATTATCTTGCTTGTTTTTCATAATATTTAATTATTTTAAACTTGAACATGAATTCGGAAAGAAATAGTGATAAAAGACCAATGTCGGAAGGAAAAAATAATAGGAGGGGGAGGAAGTAGTTCTAGTTCTAAACATTTGCCTAGATTTAGAGTTAATACTAATGATTATACTCATGTTGATGAAACTTCTTTTATGTCACGAGGACCTATTAAATTTAATAACGAAAATGAAGTAGATCATGAAACTTTAAATAGATGTTTTACTAATTTTGAGGAAGAATTAGATGAGGAAGTAGAAATAAATGAGGAATATGATGAGATCCCTACCCCTACTAGTCTGGCTACCGAATTACCGAAACAAGATGAAGTCTCCTATTTACCTACTTTTTCAAAGACCGCTGTACGTGTTAAAAGATCTTTAGTATGGAAATTTTTGGTACAAAATGAGGAAAAAACTATTGTTACTTGCACGAAATGTAAATTGACCATGAAACATGTAACTACGGGTACACAAGGGGGAACGGAACGACTAAGAACACATTTGAGAAAGTGTAATAAAGAACTTGCTCACCTAGATGATATAGAAAGGGCAAATAGAAATGGAATACCCATACCTGAAAATTTTATGGGAGTTGGAGGTTCTAATATGATTCAAAGTATAATAAATATGACTAACCCGGCTGGCCGAAGCACACACCACACATATAGTAAAGAAAAAGATCGTAGAGAATTAGCTAAAATGGTTGTTGTTTGTGGTTTGCCTTTTTCATTTCCTTCCCATCCTGGTTTTGTTCATTATATTCGAGAATTGTATAACCCAAATTATGAAGGTATTCCAAGAAGTACAATTAAAAATTATCTTTTTAAATATCAAAAAGAATATTGTCATTTTCTTCGTTGTTTATTTGTTTATTATGATGGTAGATTATCTATTACTTCTGATATGGGACGCAGTCCTAATGGTAATGATTATTTTACAATTATTGTCCATTGGATTGACCATGAATGGAACATGCAAAAATGAATATTAGGGTATAAATATGTTGAAGAAACTAAACCGGTTCTTATATAGCAACAAAAATAAGCTCTATTTTACAATTTTATGGAATATGTGATAAAATAACGAGTGTCACTTTAGATAATGCTTCTAATAATTTAAAAGCAATTGATTATTTAAAATGTAGACTTTGTCCAATTGATAATGATTCTTTTCATATTAAGTGTGTCGCACATGTGTATAATTTGATAGTAAAAGATGGTATTTCTCAATTTTGAATTTCTTGTGAAAAAATTAAACTTGCTTGTAATTGGATTTTTAAAGCTAGAGTAAAAGCTAGAATTACATAATTTAAAAATCGTTGTAAAAAATGTGGACTTGCATACAGAAAAGTTCCAAAAGAAGTATGCACTAGATGGAATTCTTTATTTGAAATGCTTGAAGTTACTTATATTTATCAAGAGCCGGTACAATTAGTTTTTAATGCTTATAATGCGGACCCGAATTTAAGAATTGGCTATGAAGATTGGGAAAATACAAAAAAACTTATTGAATTTTTAAGTGTATTTTATAAAGCAACAAATGTTGCTTCTGATCAATATTATCCAACTATTTTTTATGTTTTAGTAAATATTTGTGCTATTTCATTTGAATTTGCAAAATATAGAGGAAAAGATCGATTTGAAGATTCACTTACTTTTATGATTGAAAAATTCAAAAAATATTTTTTCCGTATTTCTCAAATCTATTTGACTGCTACTACTTTCAACCCAAATTACAAATTAAAAGGTGTTGAAAGAATGGTTGAAAAGATTTATGCAAATTTAGAAATTAAAAATGATGAAACTCCTAGTGTTGAAGATTGTAAAAGTAGCATATATACAAAAGCTAGAGAGTTATATAATACATATAAAGCTATGGAAAAAAATATTCCAATAGTTGAACCTCCATCTTGTAGGCCTAGAAGTGATGATACGGATGATTGGATGGATGATTATCTTGAGCTTGAATCATCTACTAATAATGATTTTGATTTATATTTCAATCAGGCACGGGAAAAGATTAGGCATGAAGAAGGACAACTTCAAGCTCAAATATTAGTATGGTGGAAGAATCGTGAAAATCAATTTCCGACCCTTGCTAGCGTTGTTCGAGATGTGCTAGCGATTCAAGCATCATCGGTCGCTTCAGAGCAAGTCTTTAGTGCGGCGAGATTTATGATTGGAGATCATCGATATTCATTAGCAAAGGATAGTTTGAAAATATCGGTGTTGTTTCGAGATTGGGTCAATGCCGAAAGAAGAAATACCGGACTACCACAATTAAGTAGCCAAATAGAAGATGAAATAGATAAAATATTTGGTGATAATAGTGATGATGGCATGGAAGCAATGGAAGAAGAACGACAAATACAAGTTCCAAAAAATGTTTCTTTTGAAATGATACAAAAGTTACGAAAAGATTTTTAAAAAAGTTTCAATTGTTAGTAGTTAGTACAATAATTAATATTCAATACCTAGATTATGTACTATTGTACTCTTTGTCTCTTTCTAATATTTGTATTGTACAATTTATTTATTTATTTGAATAAATATACGGCTATTCGCCTTGATTTTCTTTTAAAATAGTCTCTTATATTTAATCCAAGTCATTTTACAAATTTAATTTTCAACTATTTTAATATTAGTTTAAACTTTAATATAAAATTGAATTTTAAGGTTTAAACTTTAAATTCAATATAAACTTTAAACTTTAAAGTCAATTTTACACTTTAAAGTTTAAAGTTTAAACTTAAATTCAATTGAAACTTTAGTTTACTTTAAAGTTTAAAGTTTTAAATTGAAGTTTTTTAATAATATAATATTATATAGTAATTAAAGTTAATAAAAAAATTAAAAAAATTTACCGGTACACAATGATCCTGTAAGAACTGGTCCGGTCCAAACCGGTTCCTATCCGGTACTAAGGGACCGGGCGGAACCTTTGGGAATTTCCGGTAAAACCGGTTCCGGTAAGACCCGGTTCTAGTAAATAAATCCGGTAATGAGGACCGGTTCCGGTAAAACCGGTCCTGTCCAATTGCCAGCCTTATCTCCTGTTGACACCACAACTTTCCCTCTTTTATCCTCTGGATAAATCCTCGATATCTATTGGGTAATGGGTTTCTCATTTCCCCCTTCTACTATGGTGAACCTCGCCGGAATTTCTGTCCACAGTTGCATGGAAAAGGAGATTCCAACATTGATAATGGTCACCTCCTTCGGGATCCTTGACCCATCGCCTTTCACTTTGATTCGAGCCCATTTGAGATGATTCTGTAGTTGTGTCTCTTCTTCAGTTTCAATCCAACCTCCACAAAGATCTCCGATGGCCTTGAAAACAGTCTCTGACCAGAGATGTAGGGGAAGGCCTACAATCTTGGTCCAGGTCGATGTTGGTTTATTCTCCATATTTGTGGCCGCTAAAGTTGGGGACCACCACTCTAACTGGACCCTCGAGTTGTTCCAAATACACTCACCTGTTCAGTCGTGGTTTTCATCGCAAACTCAAACAAGAATTTTCCAGCTCCTCCCATCTCATAAATGTTTAGTCCATGGCTTTGTCTCCAAAACTTGATTGCCCAGCTTCTCACTTCTGCTAGGTTTGGCAGTACATTATTCCTTCCTTCAAAATCTCCAACTAGACGTCTCTGCAAAACTTCATTGTGGATGTTTGAAGATTCATTAATGCAAATGATTCCCTCATCCTTCATTAATGTTGCTTGGGCATTAACTCCATCTCCTTTTCTATTAGTCCATTTAATGCTCCTCACTACCTCTGCAAAGGGGAAATTGTTGTCTACCAACCTCGGCTTCGTACTTTCCACCTCCTTTCTATGACTAGAAAGGAATCTCCCCATTTTGTCTGCTATGTTTTCCATCCTGAGTTCAAAGTCAACTCCAGGATTATGATAACGGACCTCCTTCTTCTGCCATATTTGTTGAAATTCCTAGCACAAATATATTTCTGATAGAGGTTCTAGTCTCCTCCATCTCTCCACCACATTTCCTTTTGTCTTTGAAGCTTCCCGCATGACCTGAGTGATCCAGATCATTGATTCCTTGTTGAAAGAAGTTCTAGTAATGTTTCGTTTACTCCTCTCAGACCATTCGTACCAGTCGCCCGTCGTTCCTTTGATTCTCTCGAGATCGAAGGATTTAAAACCTACTACAAAGTAAATACAGTCCTCGAAGGAAAGAAAAGGGAGGGCAGGTGAGGGTGGAGGTTCTCGGTGATCAGAAGGACCACCGAAAAATGGATGTTGGTTTTGGATCTAGTTTATAGCTTGGGAATCATGCTTGGGAGTGTTTCTCTCTCCTGCTGAAGCTTTAATAATGACACCTAATTTGTTGTTTGGTAGGCAAGTCTGGGATAGCTTATCCCAGAATTAATAAATAGTGCCGGGATAAGTTATCCTTCCCCTTAGGTGGTGTAGTAATCTTTGGATAAGTTATCCAGGATAAAATAGGTAAATGACAAAGATAATCCTTTAAATTCTTTTTATACATCACTTTTCACATTCATGAAGGGTATTTTTGTAAACAAATAAGTTCTTAAATTATGAAAAGCATATTATTTTTAGTACAACAAACCAAACACTTAATAAAAAATAATCACAGTATAACTTATCACATCATAACTAATCTCATCATAACTTATTCCATCATAATTTATCCTATCATAATTTATATTCAAACCAAACGACTCCTAAGGCTTAGCCATCTGGAAGGTGAAATAAAATAACATGTATATCACGATGTGTCTACCTTTGAAACAGTGTTATGAAGTATGAGCATCCAACCAAAACATTAATGCAATTGGTTCTCTCCTGAAACGGTCCTTACCTTTCTTTTGCCTTGGCAATAGTGGGAAGCATCTAAAACCTCTACAAAAGTTTGGAACACCATAGTTGCAGTTATTTGGTGGATCATTTGGAGGGTGAGAAATACAAGAACTTTGGAGGCAAGAGGAGCAAACAACATTTATCTCGAACACTAATGTAATCTTTTTCTTTGATGTGACTTGTCCACGGCCAATGTTTTAGAGCCAATCACGTTGATAGATTTTCTTATCTCGTTAAACTACCCGTTAAGTTTGATTTTCTTTGGATATAAGTACTTCAACTACTGTAATTATACATCAATATAATATCTACAAATTTGACGGGAATGGCCTGGGTGGGGGAGGGGGCATAAAAAAAAAATAAAAAAGATTGAAATATTTTCCAAAAACAATTTGATGGGGACGGCCTGGGCAGTGTTCTTAAAGGCGAGCGCCTCTCGCCTTTGGCGACAAGGCGAGGCGAGGCGAGGGGTTTGCGCCTATTTCAGGCAAGGCGTGGCGAGATCAAAAAGGCGAGCCAAGGCGAGGGGTGACGTGGAATTGGCGATGCAATAGGCGTCGCCTTTTTCTTCTTTTTTTTTTAGAAGTATGAATTTTAATAATTAAAAAGCCAAATAATCAAATTAGGGTTTTTTTTGGGTATTTTTTCAAACTTATGACGCGACTGCTGCTCCTCATTTCGCGACCGGAGACTTGAAATCAATCCCTCGACTGGAATTAGAGTTCGCGACTGCTGCTGCTGCGATTGGAAACTTGAAGTCGACTGTCGCGACTGCTGCTGCTGCGAGTTCGCGACTGCTGCTGCTGCGAGTTCGCGTCTGCTGCTGCTGCTCAGCTTGAAAAAGTACAGAGAAGAAGAAGAGGAGGAGTTTTTTCTTGAAAAGTACAGTAAAGTACAGAGAAGAAGAGAGAAGAAGAAGAGGAGGAGTTTTTTCTTGAAAAGTAAAGGAAGTACACAGCTTTCTTATCTTTTTTCAAAAAGTAGAGTCTTTTCAACTTTTCTTGAAAAAGAAAACTAGAGACAAAGAGTTTCTCTAGATAAGTGTGTCCTTTTTTATTTATAAAATAAATTATACTTTTAATATTTATTATATTTTCTCTCTTCTTTAACAATTATACTCCTCTTATTTTGTATGTAATTATATCAAAATATGCAATTCATTATTATATATATTTCATAAATATTTTTAGTAATATTTTATTATATATATATATATATATATATATCCACTTATTTGGTATTAATTGGCGCCTCGATTCAAAAAGGCGAGCGCCTCGCCGCTCGCCTCGCCGCGTGGCGAGGCAGGCCCTTGTCGCCTTTTGTCTCCTCTCGCCGTCCAAAATACTGGGCCTGGGTGGGAGTGGCATTAAAAATGAAAAATTTTAAAACTTGAAATATTTCCCAAAAAGAAATTTAGAAAAAAAATTGATGGGGGTGGAGAGGGAAGTGGCGTAAAAGTTTTAAAAAAAAATAAATTTGACATCTTTTTCAAAAGCAGTTTTTCTGAAGGGAGGTAGGGAGTAGGGGTTGGGTGAGTTTATTTTTTTTGTTTGACGGTGGGGGCTGGTTTGGTGGTAAGGATAAAAATATATTTGAAATTTTAAAATTTTAAAATATTAATTATTTTTTTTGAATGGGGAGGGTCGGGTACGGAGTATGGGTAGGGTAAGAAACAAAAATTAAAGGATGAAGTAGAGTTTTGGAAAACACTTGCCAAACATTTAAGCCAACCAAACATGGGAAAATTAGAAAACATTGAAAATGTTTTCCTCCATACCAAACACACCCTTAATGTGCGCTTCAGTATCGTCATCAAGGTTTAAAGCATACTTTTTCTTATCAATGAGCCTCTAATAAAGAGACTATACTAAACAATTCATATTTCATTTTATCGTGAATTTTTTTCTTAATTTCTTTCTTCATATATTTGTCACTCATGCTTATAATTATTAATCTTGGACTAAACATATATATTTGTATTTTTTTATCCCTTTGTGCCTTTTTTCATTAAAGCTCATGCTTTATTTGCACTAAAAGCCCCAAAGAACCTCAGAGCTTTTTTGTGCTTTATGTTCTTGATAACACTGCCCTATTCTCAAAATAGTAAACTTGCAACTACATTTGCGTGGAACCTCAAAATTGGATCACAATGTGAGAGTGCTAGCTTATATACGTCTGAGATGAGTTATAAAGCTTCTAAGGACTTTAGGTTTTGGGTTGGATGCTAATCCAATGTAGGACCACCCATGTTATGTTACTTCACACTCCAAATGTCCAATTTGTTGGGATAGTATACTTACTTTTCCATCCTTTTTCTCTGTTTTTCCTTAATATAAATAAAGAAACCAGTTCACATAAGTCGCTTACAAGAAAATGAATATTATACCTCATGTCGACTCACAAGTTCAGTGAGAACTTCAATGGCTAGATCAAATGAAGACGACACCTGTTAACCATTTGAGCAGGTAACTAGGTATTAACAACTTCAGAACTTGAAGCAACTTGAAGACATCATTAGAATATTACCAATGCATGCTAGGTTTTAAGAATATTTAGCAATACATATTACCTGCAAAGAGTTAAAAACGAAACTCAGAAGTGGATGTCCAGCCAAACAGTTAGGTGGAATCTCCGAGAAACAACCAGCTCGAACCTATTGAACAAAGGTTGGTAGCAGAGACATTTAAGAGAAATACAAGAAATGACCCATGTATCTGATTCTGGCACCACTCCCAACTCAACGACAAGATGCAAATAAGAATTAAATAAAGCATATTTTCCGATAACAGTTTCCATTCAGGACAAAGTTAAATAATTTAGTTTTTTTAAGAGTTAACAAATATAAATAAATACTAGTCAAATAGTTGAAGCGTGTACATACTTTAATCATGGATGGTTGAGATTTATAAGAAATTAAAGAATTTAGGGCCTTCAATGGGCTGCAAAATATTATATTCCCACATGTGTGATGCAAAACATTCTTAAATGTCAACAGACTCATCAGTGTTGGATTAATAACAGCTTAGCAACAATAGAACATAACTCTTCATTTCAAGAGTAGTTCTCCGGAAGGGTACAGACATGAGGCCTTTGATCCAACTCTCTTTTACATAAAGAAATGAAAATCCAAAAACTGGGGAATACTTTTTCATGAATAGTCAATTGTCTTTTCATTTCAAACAGTCGTTTGTTGCTGGTACACAGAATGTTACAATTTGCTTCTCCTGGACTCTTTGCAGGACTACTGCTCAAAGTAATTTCCTCCAACTTCTCTGTTCTTTCCTATTTTATTATCAACAAAAATTGTGTTTCCGACAAAATAGAAGTAAGACAAGATGCCACCCTCTTATCAAAAAGAAGTCATCAGAGGGCAGCAATCAACAAAAAAAATCCTTTAGCTCATACCATAAAGACTCTGAGTGGCCTCAGTCACAGACATTCCAATACATAATGCTAATATTGGACACCCACAAATTTTATTACTCCAGCAGATTCCCCGTTATTTTACAAGAAAAAATATTTATGTCAAAAGCATAAAAAGTCTTCTTATGAGATCAAAATAACTCAGAACAGGCATGAGTAAGCACGACCATCAAACCAAAGATGGCAAACCAGTACTGTGATTCATTCAGAATATGATAACTCTCTTGGTGATCCAGTAGTTCAATGAACTGAAAGACCCAGCTAGGGCTAGGATTTTATCTGCACCAGGTATACTATACACCTAGGGTGAAGATCAGGTTTTATATAGTTGTGAGAGTTCCTTTTTGCTAGGAAGTTAGAATATTGGGTTTCTCCGCACCCAAGGAAGTTAGACTACACCTAAATCTTGGTTAGTGCAAATAGAGAGGGGGAGGATCGATGATTAGATTTTTTTCTGTCTCTTATCAGATATATGAGACTCCAATTCCTTTTAAAGTGGAAAAAAAAAGGATAAATAAAATACTCAAGAACAAATAAGATTTGCAGAATCTAGTTGCCGGCAAAGAGTTGATGACAATTATTGATTAATAGAGCCAAATACCAGTGTTTATCATCATATTATTAGCATTATATCAGTCCTCATATCTTAATCTTTTCCTTTGAAACAGTCTCTGCTTATTTTTTTCTTTTTTTTAATTGAAGTAATTAGTTCTATTGCAGGCATCAAGTAGATTCACAATAGTTACAAAAGCAAAGTAGCAAAAGGTCGGCTCTCCTTTACATTGTTAGTTAAGAGTCAGGGAGCTGGCAAAGTTCAGAAATGAATCAGAAGAATCTGCTTAATTTCTTCTAGTTATCAATTGACCACCAAAAGACCTGGTTAATGTATTTAGTCAAGATGAACTTACCCAACTTAACAAACAACGCAAAATTTTTCTGTGCCTGCCCTGGAGTTGAATGCTACTGCTAAAACTCATATCACTCTGACGATGAAGGAACTCAAGAACCACTGAAGTATGTGAAAGAAGCTGCTCCTTGCAGGAAAATATACATGTAAGATATAGAAGCTGGATAAAGGGCAGCCATGCATTATAAAGCATCAACTTTTCCAAAAGAAAAAAACTGCAGCTTTTAAAACAATCAAAAAGGAGTTCTAAACCTCTCGACCATACTCGCGTCGCTGAGCCGAACTAATTCTGTATTCAGTATTCTGATCCTCCACGACTTCTGGAAGGACTGTGAGCATTTCCAAGACAGCGATGTTGCCTTCATCATGGTTTTCCAAACTTTGGAGACTGCAAAAGAGCTTCTCAATTGGTTTTCCATGCTCTACAGCATGAAGCATGAGTGCAGAGAGAGCAAGACAAATTTGAGTCAACAGCTGTTTCCAACAAAATAAGATCTCAGCAAATATAAGTAACACTTTTAACATTCATAAAAAAAAAATTGCAAGCAGAACGTTGAATCACCTGTGGAGGGCCTAAACTAAATCTCTTAGCAGCCAATAGAAGAGCATTTAGCAGAGCATCTTTTGCTCCCATTTGCAAGTAGCTTCCTTCATTTTGTATCTGCAAATCAGACAATAACCTCACACTATCAATAAGATATAAGCAACCTCAACAAGCTGCAAGGTGGGCAATGGAGAAAAAGTAGCTTTTTGGAATGACATTTGGTGTGGACAGGAAGCACTCAAACATGCCTTCCCTAACATGCCTTCCCTGTACTACATAGTCTGAGCCAAGGACAAGAAGCAACAGTGGCAGAGATATGGACAGGACAAGGGTGGAACCTGTTTCTAAGAAGGGGACTAAATGATTGGGAGATGACAACCATAGCAAGATTTCATGATACAATGCAAATGGCTACCAATCTGACAGGAGAGGAAGATAGACTAGTATGGAAGGGGGAGAGAGGGGGAGAGTTCACTGTAAAATCAGCATACAGAGAACTCAGGTCTACGGAGGAGCAGCATGCAGGATGGCCCTGGAGGATGATCTGGAGAACAGAAATTCCCTACAAGGTGAATTACTTCACATGGCTCTTGGCAAAGCAGGCAGTCTTGACACATGAGAACTTAAACAAGAGGAAACCCAATCTACGCTCAAGTTGCTATCTATGTGAAGAACAGGTGGAGCCAATCAACCATCTCTTTTTACACTGCAAATGGACTGATCAATTGTGGCAGATGTTTATCCAAAAGAGGAAGATTAAGTGGACAAAGCCTGGGAGTATTATAGAAGTCCTACAATGCTGGAACAGGGATGGAAATGCAGGAAAAAATGAGGAGATGGAGGATTGTCCCAGCTTGCATTTGGTGGACAATTTGGAAAGAAAGGAATCAAAGATGCTTTGAAGGAAAACAGAACAATATCCAGAAGATAAAGACTAATTGCCTAGGGCTTTATTATTTTTGGTGTAAGCAAGTAGTGATAGGAGATGCTGAAAATGTGTTTAATATTATTGACTGGTTGTAACTAGAAGATCCTAGGAATGATGTAAGTAAAACTTTTTGGAGGGGGACTACACTTTGATGTAGTATACCTGTGGATATATAGAAGTAATGTTACCTTTCTCAAAAAAAAAGTAGAAATAAGAGATATGATTTCTCCTTCCCTAAATACAGCACAGTACAATTTAATGGAAGTATAATCAGGTGCTGAGGCGCTGCATAATGAACTTATAGGAGGGGGAAGAGCAGTCCAAGGGCATGGAATGTTGCCACTTCAGCAATTATGTGGATTATTTGGGAACAGAGAAATAGGAGAGCATTTGAAAGGGTTGAAAAAGATTTTGTAAAGTTGCAAAGTAGTTTGTTGTTTCTAGTTTCCTTTCAGTGTACCCATGAGATACCTCTTGTATACGGATTTTTCCACTTTTTACTGAAATTATTACCTTATTAAAAAAAGAATGGAAAGGTTGTATAAATGAAGCACAAAGATTATGCCAAAAATTACATACAGTTTACTTCCTTAGGAATTTTAACAATTGTGCATCAATTATTCTTTGACTAACCTCTCAGCAATAACTTACCATTCTTAACTAAGAGAACCTTGGCCCACAAACCATAGTTCGCCTGAAGCGGATCAGTGATATATAATGATTACTACCTCTAATTTTACATTGATAGTACTAGGAGAAATCAAAATGGATAGCAACAGGGGTTATTTTCCCGTGGATTGATAGAAGTAACTTAGCTGCAAAACTTCTCGTAAATTCATCAAAAAAATTGAAACTTCAGTGAAGGATGCCAGAGTCTACAAATACTGAGTACTTGAAGAGAATAGGTGAATAGTCATAAGCTTGATTATTCTCTTAAGCTTGGTTGGAAATATATTAATTGCAAGTGGTATAACTTTGGTAAACTACTGATTCTAGGCAAGTTTAGATCTAATCTAGGTATAAATATAGTAATTGAATAAAACTAAATCAAACCTAAGTACCGTAAATCATGTAATAATCTCAATAAACTAATATAATCACACATCATGACCTTACAATGTACGGAAAAAATGATGGATAAACCTCCAAGTCTTTCACTATATGTTTGCATAGAATTCAAAGACAATAATCAAAACACATCCAATAACACTACGACAGACACCAATAATCTGCAAGTTTGAGATAATTGCAAACTCATTTTCTCCCTGCCACAAATGAAAGAAAGAAAAACAAGGAATATTTGGTAACTTAGACCGTCCCAATTTGTCCAAAATGATGATGCAATTAGTTCAGTACCATTACATTCCTCTTTGCTGTCATCAAATTTAAGGACCAGTGATTACTATCGAGTGTGCTGGGTATCCACCCTATTACAGCTTTTTAAACAATAAGTTGTGTGCCCCTTTTAGATGTTTCCTTACCCATCCGGCTGAGGATTTGACGAGCCCCAAACATGTAAATGAAGAGAAGGGTTGGGACCTTTCATATGCAATAAAAAAAAAAAGGTGAACGGGGAGAAAGAGAATTTATTGGGCTCTAACCTTTCGCTTGAGAATCTGAGCGGCAAAAAATTCGACTTCAAAGTCACAAACAAATTGCTGGTGATAATTGGATGTCAGGATGGACGTGGCGACTTCCCAAGCAGCATCTGTCTGTTGAAACTGTACTAGCCATTGATTAGCAGCAACACGGTTGCACGATCGGCTATCGTGATTTAGCACGTGAACAGCTTGCGCGACCTTCGTTTGCAGCTCCATTTGTCTTCGTCTTCAACTCTAAGAAAGCAACGGACATGACTCGATCATCAAAAACCAACGGCGAGAGAGCGATACTTGACAGGCGGAAGCCCAAAGCCCTTAAGTTGAAAAAGTATTACGCTATTCGGATGTGCCTGTACCCCACCCCACCTACTTACCTACAATTGTTACTCTGTGCTTTAGTTTTAGGGCCCGTTTGCCCATGCGATCGGTATCATGATATGAAATTTTGAGATGAAATTAAAGATTTATTTGGACATGCGATATAAAATTTTTGTGTTGTATATTTTCTCATAAACATAAAAATTTCATAAGTTGTAAAACTATTAAAATAGCATCAATTGTTTATTCAATTTTATCAAATAAACAAAAAATTATATAATCGCATAATAAATTATTACAAAGTTATTTGTTCTCCACTTAAGTAATTGTTTCATCTAACTTTAATTTAATAAAAAAAATTGAACATAAATTGTACTTGATATGCTCATATCTCTCAACTACTCTTACAAATAACCTATAAAGTAGAAAAAAAAACATACATTAGTGAGTAAATATTAACTTAAAAGTTAAATACACTAAGATAAAAATTAACAAACATCACTGACTTCTAACTATTTACAAGAAAAATCAATAGTTAAATATTATAGAATAACGAAATTTTAAAAAATTACCACAAGTTTGAGTCAAAAACACTTCTAATAAAATCTAATCAAAAAAATTATAACTAGTCCACTTGACTAAATATTAATAACTAATTGATCAAATTTTTCCCAAGTCCTCAATCCATTGGACTTGATATTCTTCAGTCATGTGAACAAACATTTTGCGAATACTAAGATTAAGAAAGTGTGGCGCCGCTAATGAAAATTGTCTTTTATCAATATTATGCTTAGTCATAAGATTAAGACTTTTTTTTTATTATGAAAAATCAAAAAAGTATTACTCCCTTCGTTGTTATTTATATTCACCAAATGAATTTCTATTTTACCATTTATATTCACCAAATGTAAAGTAATAATAAATTTTATATTGGTGAAAATAATAAATTTTAAAAAGTAATGATGTGATTATAAATTTTATTTACATATGAAACAAATGGTTAGTAGATATAAATGTGGGGTTGTTTTAACAAAATATAAACTCATGGATCAATTATTGTATTAAAATATCTCAAATCATGATATGGAATCACCATATAATTTCATATCATGATTTTTGGAGAACATGATATCACCTCTCATGATATGGAATCATGAGATGGAATCAGCGTAAAATCGCATATCCAAACGCTGATTCCATCTCACAACACCATATCGTGATATGGTATCTCATGACCAAACGCCTACTTAGTGTTCATTATTTTAAAAATACTTTTTAAAAATTTTAATCATCACTTTTAACAAATTACCGGAAACAGCCTCTCTACCTCCACGAGGTAGTGGTAAAGTCTGCGTACACCCTACCCTCCCCAGACCCCACCTAGTGGGATTCCACTGGGTATGTTGTTGTTGTTGTTGTTACTTTTAACAAATTAAAAAATATCATTTTCTTTTTATTTTATCTTTAATACGTATTACTTATTTGTTTTTATATTATTTTTAAGATAAAAAATTATACATTAATATAGATATTATAATAAAATATTTATATTAATCGTTATTTTTCTAGGAGCGTGCAAAACTCAAAATGAACAAGTAAAAGTGAATATAGTGAATATTTTTTTAATTTGATTTATTTTTAAAGGGATATTTTTCTAATTTGATAAATTTTAATTTGAATATCCTACATCTACATAATATATTTAAAACCACAAAATTAAAAGACATAATTTCAAAGTTTTATTTGTTTTCTCAAACTCCACAACAAACAAATAAAAACAAAACAAGTACTTTGATTTAGGTTATAATTTATACTAGTGAAATTGTCTGCGTTTTGTGAGGGCTATAAGAAATATTTATAGGATAATAGTATGTAATTTTTATATTCATGTCAGTATGTAATAAATATATATATATATTATGCATATAAGCAAACATATACTAGCTAATTACTCAACATCGTTATAGTTTGCCTTAATTATAACTTAGAACATACTTTTAGCTATAATTACGCGGCTCAGCTTTTTAGTATTATATAATTTGCACGTTTGTATAATTCAGAATTTGTATAATATAATTTGTATAACTTTTGTATAATTCAGAATTTGTATAATTGCTTACACTTATGATGTTTGTAATTATAAAATTTGTTATTTCGAGTTTATATAAAAATAGTTGAATTATACAAATGTACCCGCAAATTTGACAAACTTGCGAATTATACAAATTCACAAATTATACAAACGAGGAAGCTTAAATTATAGCTACATCTCGTAAGTATGCAAACTATAGCTATGGAGCGTAATTAAGTTTATTATAATAGTTATTTGCGAAAGTTTCATTTTTATTTATTTTTATATATATAAGAGTAGGTTGCAATACGGTTAAGCCAAGTGGGCAGCATAATGAAAAGCCACTTAAAAAATACATTAGACTTTTAAAAAATGGCTTTAAAATAGAAATTCATTGACAGTAAATTCTAAATTGACTTTTACTATTTCATAAAGTTATTCTTTTTAAATGTTATAAAATGTATTTAAATACATTTGTTTTAATATTAGAGAAAATGGTCTAACCCCCCTCCAATTTATATTCGAAATTCCAATTATACAGTCCAACTTCATGATTGTCCTATCACTCATGAACTGTTTAAAACTAAAAGAATTTACTCCATAGACGCTTACGTGGCACAGTGAATGTATTTGTGAGGACCAACAAAGAAAATAAAACTTTTATTTTTTAAATTTTCAAAAATATGTGTATTTTTAGTTATTATTTTTTCTTATTTATTTCCTTTCTTCTTCATTGCAACATAAACCAAATCTCCCCACCACTCACCTTCTCCAAGCCACCGCAATCGTCACATTCATTGGATTCACCATGAAATTTCATTATTCCTCTTGATTCTAGAATTTTGATTTTTCAATTTGCGCATGAAATTAGGAAATTTTGAAAACCACCTATTTATTAATTACATGTCAAACCACATGGCCAAATGGGTTGGAAAATTCTTATCTTGATTTGCACTAATTTAATAATTTAAAATTCTAGTTCAAAAAGAATTTTGGGTTGTCAACGAAACCCATATATGATTTTGAAAATATAAATGAAAAAATCTATTGTTATGTATCCATTACCCCAATCTGAAGAATTCGACAAATGCAACCGTGAAACTAACTTGAGTATCAATCAAATGATGGATGAAACAGTTAGGAATCAAAATTCTTGCCAAATTTTTACTATTCAAAATTGTCATTGCGGTTATCAATAATGAAAACATGAAACGTGTCGTCAACTCCTCTTGAACTTGAGTTTTTTTGATATATCAAAAGTTTAGGACTTGATAATATTAATGGTAGGAAGGAAGGAGTGAGTTGGGTTGATTGATGAACTTTTAATGTTTGCAAGGTAGATGAAAATGGTGGAATAAAGATTGATCAATAACATAAAAAAAAAGAATATTATAGATTTGCAATTTCACCTTTCAATAATAAAACTTGAAATTTTATAACTGCACATTTCATTATTGTAAGCTTAAAGCTGTCACAAATAAAATTTGAAATTTTCTCTTTAATGGCAAAAAAAAGTTGCATCAAACAATTGTCAAGAAAAAGAAAAAGAAAAGAAGAAAGGGGATGAAAAGAGAAGAAAAAAATACAAAAGGAAAATAGAATAAAGAAAAAGATAATATTTTTTTAATTAAAAATAATATATAAATGTGGCAAGGGCGAGTGTACTCACTTTCTAACACAAATCTAGGTATGACCTTTTAGGGGCTATATATTCTGTTTTAAAAATATATAGGGAGTAATAGGATCCCTGTGAAGTATAAGTGTGTAGTTGAAAATTTGGTAATAGGTTAGGTGGCATTTGACTATTTTCTCTTAAAATTAATTTAAAAGATAAAGATATAACTATAATAATAATAAAGAAAAATAAATTAAATATGATGGAAACTTTTCACGAATGATGCCTATAGTAAAATGTGGCAACTATCAATCATAATTCAAGACCAGTAGGACTCTTTCTTTTTTTTTTTGAGTTGTCAGATGACTAAAAAAATTAAATTGAATTTCTTTAATTTATTTTTAAAGGGATATTTTTCTAATTTGATAAATTTTCAATTTGAATATCCTACATCTACATAGTATGTTTAAAATCACAAAATTAAAAGACATAATTTCAACGTTTTGTTTGTTTTCTCAAACTCCACAACAAACAAATTAAAACAAAACAAGTATTTTGATTTAGGTTATATTTTTATACTAGTGAAATATTCTGCGCTTTGCAAGGACTGTAAGAAATATTTATAGGATAATAGTATGTAATATTTATATTCATGTCAATAGACAATAATAGATATATACGAATAATATTAATGATATTCTCGTCATCTCCGATATGATACATATTTTCATCTTGTTTACACACATAAACTAGAATTTTTCTTGCATATTTTTAAATGCAAACTATATATAATATATATATATACATATATACTAGACATCGGAGCCCGTGCTAGCATGGGCCCAATATGTATCATTTTTTGTTTCAATTTATGTGACAAAGACAAAATTAAAGAGTTAATCAAACTTTAATATTAATTTAAAATAGTTTAAATTTTTAATTATTGTTAACTATGGTAAAAAAAAAATTTATGTCTTTTAACATTCTAAATTGCTAATTATTGTTGTATGATTTGTAATATCTGTTACGCAATTTTGAAATAATAAAGGTTATTTCTTCTTTCTCAATTTATGTGGTACTAATAAAATTTCGAGATTCAATCAATTTTTTTTGTCTTTAAAATATTCTATTGTTAATTACTGTAAATTATTGTACTTTCTAAGTAATTTTCAAATAATATATATTATTTCATTTGTCCAATTTATGTGTCACCGATAAAATTTGAAGAGTTAATCAGGTCTTTACATATTTTTATATCTTTTAAATATATTGAAGTAAATAATTATTGTGATTTATAATATTTTATACAATTATTTTAAAAAAATTAAACAACAAACAAAACGAATTAATCATAGGAAAATTACCAAAGCATCCTTGAATACATCAATAATGGGTCCCACTTTTTGTTTAAAAAAATATGCATATTGGGAGAATATTTTTGTCCAAAGTGGAAATAGAATAAGTATAAAGCATTAAAATCTTTTAAAATTTTAAATTGTTAATTCTTATTGTATGATTTGTAATACTTTTACGCCATTTTCAAATAATAGAGGTCATTTCTTTTTTCTCAATTTATGTAGTACTAAAAAAAATTTGAGATTCAATCAATTTTTTTTGTCTTTGAAATATTTTTAGCTGTTAATTACTGTAATTTATAGTACTTTCTAAGAAATTTTCAAATAATATATATTATTTCATTTGTCTCAATTTATGTGTCACTGGTAAAATTTGAAGAGTCAATCAGATCTTTTATATATTTTTATATCTTTTAAATATGTAAGTAATTAATTATAGTGATTCATAATATTTTATACAATTATTTAGTATAGGAAAAGAAATTTAAAAGAAACAAACAAAACGAATTCATCATAGGAAGTTACCAAAGCATCCTTCAATACATCAATAATGGGTCCGACTTTTTGTTTTTAAGAAATTGCACATTCGAAGGATATTTTTGTCCAAAGTGGAAATATTGTGTAAAAAATGTGTATTTATTGTGATTTTGAATGTTTTGTGGGGTAATAGGACGCACACAAAGTTAAGGTGTCTTTTTGAAAATCTAGGACAACTTCAAGTATCACTTAATGTTTTTTCTCAAAATCTAATTTACTTTCGTAAACTATGTGTCAAATCAAAATCAGATTAACAAATTCAAAAGGAATGAGTAATAAATAGTTCATACAATGACAAATTCAAAAGGTGATGTGGCACGGCCTCTATTTGTATTTATTTTTTTTGAATTTTAATTTTAATTTTTTTATTTTAAAAAATTATAAATAGTTAAATACATGAGATTACAATAAAAATGAATGCTTCTAAAACAGCAAAATGAATAGTAAAGGATAATTAGAACGGTTAATTAAGAATTGTTGTAAATGAGCACACTGAAGAGTCAGAGTATTTATTATCCAATCAGTTCCGTTTATTTTTGGAGGTGAGAATGTTGTGAACCCGACGTGACTTGGTAAGGGCCTATGGGCTATTAGATACTTTTATTTGGGGATCCAGGCCCAATTAGTATCTCTATTAAAAAGGACTAGAAGTTAGAAGAAGGGGCATGCAAATTATGTGAAGCTTTGGCTTTCTGATCCTCTCATCTCCTTTCTATGGTCTAGAATCTCATCCCCTTCCAGTTACCCTCTTCTATGTTGTCTATCTATAATTAGAGTGTTGTTACTTTGTTGTGGGTATTATACGTTGTAACTTGTATTCCGTAATAACAATATATATATCAGTGTTTGTGTTGAAAATTGAGTTTGTTACATTGGTGCTTTCATCCAGAGGTCTCTCTAATGGAGGACCAAAAAGTACTCAAGGCTTTCGTTGGTGATTCAATTCGGGATTCAATACAAGAAATGAAGGATTCAATCTCTAAAGAACTCGCTGAATGTCGTTCGATGTTGCTGGAGGTTTTGGGGGAAAAGGATACAACCTCTTTTGAACCCAAAAACATAGTTATGGACGTCAAAATGGGGCAGTTTCGAGGTGAGAATCCGGACGCTTGGATAGTTCAAGCAGAGCATTATTTTAATTGCTATAAAATTGAGGAAGATCAGAAGCTTAATGTGGCTTCATTTTATTTTGATGGTGAGGCTTTGGAATGGTATGGATGGTTATTTCGCAACAATCAACTCGCTGGTTGGGACCATTTTGTGGACAAATTGATGATTCGTTTTCGCTCCCGTACTAGAGACACATCTCGCGGGTTCTTACCCATTCCCAAGAACGAGAATGATAGGATAGTGGATTACTATCAAAAGGTTATTCCATTGTGGGGTAATATTACTAACTCATCCTCGCCTCAGTCTTATCAATACAATCTCTTTGCTAAAAATTCCGAGGTAGACCACATGTTCGATAAAATTCCCGAGAAGGGTAATGATGTAGATTCTTCGGACACTACCTCTGTTGAAGAAAATAATGACACTTCTGAAGAAATGGACAATAGGCTATCACTAATAGTTTCTTCAGTGCTTAGTGGGTATGATCAAATGGTGACAGATCCAGATTTGTATAATAACACTACTAATGATGAAGCAATTTCAATTCCAAACAAAGTTCTCTCTGAACTGCCTCAGTATGGTCATGATCAATCAAGTCGAGAAAGTGGACAACATGTATGTGCCACTAGTTTGTCGTTGCGTGCTTTCGATGTGCACAATGATCATTCCATGAACACGTCCTTCCTACGCAAAGCTGTTGATGATGTTAAGCTCGTGAAAGCAATCACCGCAGTGAAGTATTGGAAGCTGGTAGTTGTTGGACCAGAGTACAGTGATTGTGAGCTCCTTGATGACTTGGGAATGTTTTCAATGGACGAGGGAACTGTTAAACATTTCAGAATTAGTACAACAAGGATGTTCGACGACATTCTTCGGTGGTCTTGTGTGATTAGTTGTGGACACAAGGTTGCAAGACCATTAATTGGAGATCCCAATTTTAGTTGGACTGTTATTTTTAAGGAATTTGTATTGAAGGACATAGACAAAGAAGTGGATAAAGCATTTCCCTCCTTCACTAATATTTATTTGCTTGTAGATGTTATTTCTGCAATTGATTCTACCATTGTCGGGAATGCTCGAATTGCACTATTAGAGGCAGGAATGGTTGTGCATTCAGTACACCGAGACCAACCACAAGATAACAAGCTATTGCGAAATGGGAATAGCATGGATGAATATATCAGTAGCTGTTGTGTAAGATTCTTTATACATTTTGTTGTGACATATAACATGGATGTTGTTTATATGATTCATCCAGGGGTGGTACCGTTAACTGGACGAGAACCTACCAGATTGTTGGAGTAGCTAAGAGGATGAACATGTCTGTTTCTGTGGCAGCTGAAAGTAATGAGTTTACTTGTCTTATGTCACTGGATCGGCCAAAGGCATTATCCTACAAACATCACCTTAGAGGAGTATGTTGCAGTGACATTTGCAACAGTGGAAGGGTTATCGTTCTAGTTAAAGCTAGACAATATGTTCAGGAGGCAACGGGAGTAATGTCAATTTCCTTAATACTCTCCAAAGACAACATAAAGTTACACCTCACATCAGAACATCTAGATCATTTTATCTGGCCTAGTTCATTGCTGGATGGAGGAATGTTGTTTCACTTTACACTTGTGACATTGAAGTGTGTGGAAATTGTTACTCGTCAGATAATTTAGAGAGTTTTGGATGAATTTCATGACTTGAACCTTGAGGACAAGGTTCTTTCTTAGGGTGGGAGTATTGTTGTGAACCCGATGTGACTTGGTAAGGGCCTATGGGCTATTAGATACTTTTATTTGGGGATCCAGGCCCAATTAGTATCTCTATTAAAAAGGACTAGAAGTTAGAAGAAGGGGCATGCAAATTTTGTGAAGCTTTGGCTTTCTGATCCTCTCATCTCCTTTCTATGGTCTAGAATCTCATCCCCTTCTAGTTACCCTCTTCTATGTTATCTATCTATAATTAGTGTGTTGTTACTTTGTTGTGGGTATTATACGTTGTAACTTGTATTCCGTAATAACAATATAGATATCAGTGTTTGTGTTGAAAATTGAGTTTGTTACAGAGAACATCAACTACCCAAACTCCAATCAGCTTTTTTGAAGATGTCTGCTGCCTGCGGATGTTGCCTATGGTTTACGGGCGAAAGAAGAGAACATCACATCAAGTCAATATCAATAGAAAGAAGTGATATTAATGACTATTGAATTTCTAACTTTTTATTTTAGATATATGGACAAAACTATAGATTATAGATACAAAAACAATTGTATCTTGAAAAGCTTAATAACAAATGATAAGTATGGGCTGCTACAATCTTTTATCCTCCAAATGTTGATTCAAGGTTTTTTTTTGCTTTAACAAGTAGTCTCCCTTCCATTTAGTATCTTTATTTGGCTATATAACTACGAGACATTATGAAAAGAATAATGTGGTACCATTTTTTCTTCTTCTTGTGACAAATGATTAAAGTTTATTTGTATACCTAATTTAAGAATATTATTGCAGGGACTGTTTCAAAAAAGAGTGCCACACCAACAAACAAATAATTCTTAGGTACTTATTTATTATATTTTCTCGCTTTCTTCTCATAAAACTATGCTAAAATTATTTGTGTTGGTAAAAATGTTGGTAAAAATCTAATATATTTTGTGAAATTTTTAGTGAAAAGTTATATGCATGTATGTGTGATTATCCATTTAGATTTAAAGATGTACTGCGTAGTTGAATCTTTCGATTGGTATTTTGAATGAAGTGAAATACATGATTGGGCCATTTTTTTGGAAATATTTGTATCTTTAATGCATTTATCCAAAACAAAATTAATCTCCATACATCGTACATTTTATTATTTTTAAGAACATGAAAATATATTATGAAATGAAAATGTTATTTGTCTTCTAATTTTTTTGAAGGATTATATCAAACCAGACTTATGATTAAGAGGTTATTGAAGAAATGACTTAAACATGGTAGGTGGAAAATTTTGATTTCTACATTTTTCTCCCACTTGAAAAAATGTTGTGTTGTGCCATTTGCTTCGAAATGGTACAAACCTTCCGAGTGAATAGTTTTTCTTACATTTTGCCTAGATGTAAATTAATTATATTAAAGGGTTCTTGGAATTAAGATTATAACCTATAAATATAAATATGTATATATATATATATATATATATATATATATATATATAATTCAGTATCTCATAAGATATACAGTTAATTTTTTGTTTTTTTTGCAATAATATAAAATTTAAAATGTTACGTATTTAATTCGTTTCTAGAATCTTTCATTATATCAAGGTGAGAGGAAGATGGGGGGCTAATTAAGTGAAGTAATTGAAGAAGAGAAACAGTGGGAAGTTTAGGAAAGAGGAATATTAGTATAGTACTATGAGGAATTCATTCTTAAATTAAATAGTACGATACTTAGGGAGACAATTAATGATTATAATAATTTCTATCATAAGTGAAATATTAAAAATGAAGGAGGTGAGTCAGTAATTATTTTTTTCACGGTTCTTAATTAACTTTTAGTTTTTCTTTATTTGAAAACCTTTGGGAAGGGATATATAATTATATCATTAGATATAAATATCAAAGTCCTCTCAATTTTTTTTAAGAGCGTGTAAAAGATTAACATAATAGATAATATCTGACAAAGGGAGCACCACCGATGTTTTATGAGAATAGAAATTTTCAATAAATTCTAGATTAGATTTCACATTTGTCCCTCGAATATGGAATCACTTCTGTTAGAAAATATTTTACCCTCTAAGATATGTTTCAACATGAATTTAAATTTAGTCAAACACTTGTATAAATAAATGAATAGATAATAGTCATTTCCCTTCCATAAGTACAACGCAATTAGTAAGATTCCTACTAATTTAATTATTTTGTTACGTACCTGTATGATATTTACTAAATTTACAGTTATAAAAAAGAAATTTACAAATTTAAGAATGGATGATATGATTCTTACACGCACGCATATATATATATATATATTGAAATTTTACTGTTATTTTTATGTTCACGCGAAGCACAACTAAGTTGACTAGTTATTAACAATCCATGATTCATTGTTGCTATTCATATAGAAATGTTATGGGAATTTTTTTTTAGAAGCTTCGGGATTATTTCCAGCTACTACAATCTTTGTCATAACTTCTATCCTTTGAGTGAGCACTCTGTGGTGATCACTAGGTAAAACTCCCCAATGTGTAATAGCCAGGGGAGTACATTTCATTGAGGAACATTGCGATAATTGCATTTTGTAAGGTAATATGATTTAACATGTTTGAACAAGGTATCACAATCTAAAATGATTAAAAATAATATTTAATATTATCCAGTGCATCGCGCGGATACGTATACTAGTGTATATATATATATATATATATTTATCGTGGTGAAGTTAATGAAATAAGAGATCGTATTTTGAAATAACAATATATTGTATTTTATTAAAATATTTTTTATTATCCTCTATCCAACTTCTGATTTCGTAAAAAAAAAAAACATTTGAAGTATTTTATTATTACATTTGCTTATTATAATTTTCTAAACATTAATTAAATATTTATAAATTTATGAAAAAGAAACATGAAAAAGTTATGAATAATATTTAAAAGTAGAAGTTACAAGTAAGACGAAGAGACATGAGTTGTGAATTTTATTAGATATTGATTGCATTCATAATTATGCATTAATTTTATTTGTAATAAATAAATAAATATGAAATACAAAAATGAACAAAAAAATGAAATAATTGATAACTACATAAAAATTATAAATACATTTTTTTTAAAAAAAGAACAATGATGAAAACATCATAGAGTTAATATTTAATTTTTAATTATATTTTTTGCAAGCATGATAAAAATGAAGCTCATAATCATCATAAATTCATAATTGTTTGTTGTTGTTGAAATGATATATATATAGGAGAGGTGATAACACCTACGTGTCAACACCCACAAAAATCATAAATAATTTTTACATTAAAAAAAAGAAAAAGCTTGACATTAAAGAAAAAAGAAAACAAATGTTTTACGTCAAAAAAAGAGAAAAAAGTTTGAAATTAAATAAAAATAAATTAAAATCAAATGCGTAATTAAACAACACAAAAGTAAGATAGGTGAGAAATAAGAGATGAGAAGAGAATAAAGAAAGACTAATTGAATAAACAATCAACCAATAAATAAGAGAAACTTAAATTCGAAAAGAAACAACTCAAATTGAAAACCACAAATGAACAATCTCAAGTGGTCCTAAATCAACAATGAGAATCCACTCATCACTTATCTAGATTAAGCTACACTAAGGGTGTGTTTGGTATGAAGGAAAATGTTTTTCTGGAAAACAAGTAGATTTTTGACTTATTTTCTCATGTTTGGTTGGTCACTAGAAAACATTTTCCGGAAAAGATTTTTTAGTGTTTGATTTATGAATGAAACTTCCTTTTGAGAAAATATCTTTTATTTTTACTAGAGAGTAGAAAATAATTTCTGATTTGAAATTAAAACTATTTTTTAAAAACAAACTTAATTTTTTTTGGGGGTGGGGGGCTGATGGTGGGGGGGTCGTAA